>NC_134404.1:283046515-283346515 GCF_038048845.1 Mixophyes fleayi | reverse complement strand
AATTGGCCATCATCCAATAAATATATATCTACTTTGCTGAGATTACCACTGTACTCTAATGTCCTGGTTTTCTTTAGCAGCATTAAAATTAAAGGATGACTATGTAAAATTAAATTGAAATTGAATCCTAATTTGCTTTATATTTACAAGAAAATACACCGTTTACATAGTTGTGTTTTCTTCTAATGTCCGTCCTTAATAAGAAACCAGAGGAGAGCTAATGGACTGATTTATTAAAGGCTTATAATGTTTGTACACATATAGAGAGTTATGTAGAGCTGGACCTAAGTCCGACTCCTGAGAGTAAAAATTGCTTTCTGCAGCTGCACATGTGCAGTAGCAAACCTACTAGGTTGGCCGTACAGAGGGTATACAGTAAGACATAACATAGAAAAACAGGACAAAACAATAGAGGCAAAAAAGAGTACAATAACAATGTAGGTAAAACACTACAGTATAGACAGAACAATATCCTGACAAGGATTAACATAACCAGCACTGAGCAGGTAGTAGGGGAATTACCAATACCTAAAACATGAAGTATGGGAAGAGTTGGAAACAAAAAGGAGTGAAACAGCACTAGTTGAAACTGTAATCCTTGAGAAAAGGAATCTCAATTCAGTTTTAAATATGTTCAATTAAGGAAGTGGTGGGAGATCCAAGCAAAGATAGCAGAAAGACAGCTGGAGGCATGGGAGAGAAGAGATGGGGAGAGATCAGGAAAGTAGATATAGATCTGGTTATAATTGGCATATGGATGATACTGGAAACTGTATGATTTGATTAGATCACCTAGGGAGAAATTGTTAAGGGAGAAAAAAATGGGGCCAAGGACAGACCGATAGATAGTGATAGTGTGTTGGAGGGGTGGAGCCAGAGGTCGAGACAGAGAATGAGGTGTCAGAAAAGTATGAGGTTAGCCTGAAGAGACATAGGTCAAATGAGTGTAGGGTTTGCAGGAGGTGATGGTGGTCAAATGCAGTTGAGAGAGGTCCAAGAGGATGAGTAAAGAGTAATGATCCGTGTATTATGCAGTCAGAAGTGACATTGGTGAGGGTTGTTTCAGTGGAGCTGATGGGACAAAATACCCAATTGAAGAGGGTCATGGAGGGAATGGAAAGAAAGGAAGGTGGTAAGGTGATGGAAGACAATACACTCTAGGGGGTAAAATGTATCAAGCTCCGAATTTGAAAATCCTGCAATTTTCTCGGGAGAGTTGAAACTCGCAGATGTACTAACCTGAGATTTGATGTAAAATCGACAGAGATGTGTTTCTGTCAAAATCGCTATTTCAAAAATCGTTAGAGATCGAAGTCCTGACTGTTTGCCACTCTAGCTATACAAGTCTCTAAATATATGAAGCTGCGATTAAGCAAACTCTCCCGAGTTTGCTATAAAAAAATCGCTAAATACAACACGCTGCTTCCTAGCTGCGAGATTAGTAAACACATCACCGTCCAAGCGGAGTCCCCAAGTCCAGGAGCTTTCAGCCTACTGCTGGTTGCGGGAAAATGGTGGAAAAATTTGCATGGGTCCCCCCCCATTTGCAAGCAACCAGCACAAGGCAAACCAGCCGGGGGTTTACAAGCACAAGCCGGGGGTTTACAAGCTGGCACCTGGAAAACCAAGAGTGCCAACATGGCCTGACACCCATAGCTAGCTGAGACTTGTAGTTGCACAAAACAAAATGTTAAAAAAACACACCCTCATTAAAACCACACACATTTAATAAAAAACAAAAAAAACATAACACAACCTCATTATTACCACAATAATTTATTAAAAATAATAAATCCCAATATACTCATCAATAAGATGACTTCTTCTTTTGTCAGGACTCATGTTGCTTTTCTGGCTATATTGTACTGTCAGAGCAGGCCTGCAGTCACTTTTTCCCTCCAATCCATGCACCAACTGACCCAAGAGTGACATGGTATCGCTGATGGAACTGTCAGCATCATGACCACCAAAGCCGATATTGTGCTCTGGTGCATCATTCAGTTCTGACACTTTCATGGATTTTGGGGCTGCTGGTAACTTTATCGAACAACAAACCAGATTCCAATCATCCTTTAACAAAATCCTCTATATATTACTGCCATCAATTACTGTCCACTAATGTTTTTGTGAACATGGTCATGGTCAATATAATAGGCTTGAAATAAATATCTTCAACCAAACACAGGTTCCATTCTTGATATACATCATCTCACGAATCTGGCCTACCAACAATATTTTAAAAGTTATTATTTGCTCTCATCAGATCCCACCATAAAAAGGACAAGAGAGACTATTTTGCTATAGGAGGCCTCCTATTTATCAGTTTGGTTTGATTTACTGTTGTTATGCCTGTTACACATGTTTTCACCATTATTATGTTGTTTTATATGTTTCTATATGTTGGGCCTCAACATCTGTTAGCTCCCCCTTCCCTAGGAAGTCTACATACTGTTTAAAGGCTGCCGCCTTTTGCGGGACCTCACCCGTGCTTTTTGATGTTTCTATTATGCTACTATGTAGCTTTTGTAAGATTCTATCTGTTGGGGTCCATTATAGCTTATCTGTCCCCCCATACTGAAGGCTCGTATCCCATACTACATATCACCTAAGGGTTCCCGCCTTTCACGGGACCCCACCCGCTCTTTAGGCCTAGAGCTCTTCCCTGCCAGTTTTGACTCCGAAAGCCCTCCACCTACCTGCTTGGTTTAATACACTGTCGACAGGCCTGATTTACATGCTCGCACTATATTACAATGTTTTGATTGTGTGTTATTACCTGTCTGGCCTTAGATTCTGTTTGAGGCTCCCCCTTCTATTAAGGGTTGGTCTCCCAGACTCTCAGTGCTCAACAGTCCCTATTTTCTCCTGTGCCTCTGGCGGTGTCCTCTCTTTGCGCCTCCCTGTTATACTTGCCGTTTGGGCCACCACCGTGACGCCCACATGGTCAATTGGCATCCTTTCTATTTTATTCCGGATGCCCCTGGGGAGGTGTGATGGGAGAGCACCAGAGGCTACAATGTTGTTTAGTTCATTACGAGTTAATGTAATATAAGTCCATTCTGTATAGTTTAAATAACTGGTTGTATTACTGTGTTATGCTACATACATTCCTTTGTTCCTCACCATCTCTCCCCCTCTTATCTCCCATTACTCCCCCTTTCTACTACCCCCCTACCATAAGTTCCCCCTTCTATCTTCCCTCTCCATACTACCCGGCTGCTCCGCACATCACTTCATTATTCTTTCATTTCCAGCGCCCCATCTCAAAACCCTAGGAGGGTGCGCACTTCGCCCCCACTATTTGGACCCTCCTGATGCATCCTTTGGATGTTCTGCCACTCCCCCCGGGAGCTTTAGGCTCCCTTGCTGACCTACGTGCCTTATTGGCTCATAGCCTCCCTTCCCAATGTCGGCACCACAGGTCCCGGCCTATTCCGCCGTGTGACCACCTCCCTCCACCCTCCCTTCGTCCCCTTCTCCCCGCCCCCTTCCTTACTCAAATAGACCACAATAAGCTAAGGATCTTTTTTGCTCCATTCTCCACTATATGTGCCCCAAGAACCACTCAGATACCACGTCAGGTTTACTCAGATCTCCCACCTTACCCTTTGATCTCTTGCTCTCATTTTATCTTCCTCTCTCTCATCGCACATGGGTCTTAGGGTCCTTTCCCTTAATGTAAAAGGGTTAAATAGTCCCCAGAAACGAAGTAAACTTCACGTGACCCTTAAATATCATAGGGGAGACCTAATTTTCATACAGGAGACTCACTTTCTACATGACTCTCACCCCGAACTCCGCTCTAAATTATATCCCGACTCATACCATGCCTGTGATCACTCAGCTAAAAAACGGGGGGTCTCGATCTTACTGGCACGTCACCTCACGTTTGAGCTTAACAATTCTCTCGCTGACAAAGACGGACGTTATCTCATTCTGATAGGTAAGCTAAACAATAAGCTCTGTACACTAGTAAACGTTTATGCCCCTAACCAACACCAACACCGCTTCTTCACCAAACTAGATTCCTTATTGACTCGTTTTAGACAGGGGGATCTTATTGTAGCGGGCGACTTCAACACTGTTCTGAACACCACCATCGACCGTTCTGCCCCGGTGGCCGCTGTTCCGCTCTCAGCAGACCCACAATCCACTAAATCCCTCCTCAGTCTCATGAAATCCCAGCTTCTATATGACTCCTGGAGAGTGAAGGAGCCGACTACACGCGATTACACATTTTATTCTTCACCCCATGGCTCATACTCCCGTATAGATATGATCCTGCTCAGCCATGATTTGGCCCTAAACCTCCAGGCGGTCCAGATCCACCCATTGACTTGGTCTGACCATGCCCCTTTTACAATTGACATCTCTGACCTCCTACCCCGACCTCGCCCAATGACCTGGCGTCTTAATGACTCCCTTCTTCACAATACGAATATAGTATCTCAGATTAGGACTAGACTGGAGGACTACTTTGAGCTAAATGATATTCCAGAAGTCTCCAAAGCCACCTTATGGACTGCGCACAAAGCGGTCTTGAGGGGACACTTGATCAGCATGGCCTCCAGACACAAAAAAGAATACCTCACCCGAACCAATGAGCTCTCCATCCAACTTCAAACCCTGGAAGCCCAGCACAAAGCAACCCCTGATCCCGCAAACCTGACAGCCCTCCGGGAAACCAAAGCCAAACTAAACCTCCTTCTCTCTAAACAAGCGGCCACACGCCTTAAATGGCTCCGCCAGACTTTTTATGAAAAAGGAGACAAAGCTGACAAAATTCTTGCATCACGGCTGCGTACAGCTAGAACTCATAGAAATATTATTGCTATCCGTGATTCACATAACCAGTTAACTCACGATCCAGCAGATATCCGGTCAGCATTTCAACATTTTTACACTGCTCTTTATAACCTCCCGGCTCCCGCTTCCACCCCAACACTGAAAACCCCCTCCGCCCTGATCACTGACTTTCTTGCCAAAGCCAAGCTACCTAAATTATCCCACCAAGCCCTTTCACTTCTCAATGAAGAGATCTCAACAGACGAGATCCATCAAGCCATCAAGGGACAAAAAAGTGGTAAATCCCCAGGCCCTGACGGCTTCACGGCCGCATACTACAAGAAATTTTCTGATTTGTTGGCCCCTCATCTCAAATCCCTTTATAACAACACTCTCCAAGGTGACCATCTCCCATCAGAGATGCTGGAGGCCAAAATTGTAGTTATCCCTAAAGACGGTAAAGACCCGCTCCACTGTGCTAGCTACAGGCCAATCTCTCTCCTCAATCTCGATTTGAAAATTTATGCCAAAATCCTAGCAAACCGTCTGAATGCCTTCCTCCCTTCTCTGATCCAGTATGACCAAGTAGGGTTTATCCGGGGACGCCAGGCGAGGGACAATACCAGACGTGCCATTGACATCATCCATATTACAAATTCCAGGAGATCCCCAACTATTATGCTCTCTCTGGATGCTGAAAAAGCATTTGACAGGATCTCTTGGGACTTTATGAAAGCGGCTCTTGAGTCGTTCGGCTTCGCTGGCGACTTCCTCACTGGCGTCCTAGCATTATACACCACCCCTACTGCTAAAGTCCTGGTTAATGGCACTCCCTCAGAATCATTCTCCATTCGAAATGGAACACGACAGGGTTGCCCCCTTTCCCCTCTGATATTTGCTCTGATAATTGAACCTCTGGCTTCCCAAGTTAGGTCTAATCCTAGCATACAGGGGGTCAAGGTGGGTAATACGAACGCCAAGATCTCACTCTTTGCAGACGATATCCTCCTATCACTTACCCAACCGGGG
Organism: Mixophyes fleayi; assembly: GCF_038048845.1. Taxonomy (NCBI): domain Eukaryota; kingdom Metazoa; phylum Chordata; class Amphibia; order Anura; family Limnodynastidae; genus Mixophyes; species Mixophyes fleayi. The sequence continues at coordinate 283,340,701 of NC_134404.1, read as the reverse complement.
ATCTCCTTGCCCAACCTATATGCCATCCTTCACAACTACAGCGATGTTTCGGGCTATAAGATAAACTACACCAAGTCAGAGGCCATGCTGCTTCACGTTTCTCCTCGGGATACCGAGCTCCTCCAGGCTAACTTTAATTTCAAATGGCAGAACAGGAAGATCAAATACCTGGGGGTTTTCCTCACTTCTCGCTATGACCTCCTCTTTCGTGAGAATTTCCTACCCCTTTTCTCCAAGACGCAATCAGACCTGACCTCCTGGAACCGCCTTATTATTTCGTGGCTGGGCAGGATCATAGCTGTCAAAATGAACATACTCCCCAAATGGCTGTACCTCTTCCAAACCCTTCCGGTAGCTGTCCCTGCCTCTTTCCTTGCCAACATCCAGAAGGCCCTCACCCGCTTTATTTGGAACCATAGACCTCCTAGAGTCTCATCCAATATCTTAAAACGACCAATCCCTGGAGGAGGAAGAGGCCTTCGCGACATCAAATTATACTACTTGGCATCCCACCTTTCGCAAATCGTTGCCTCCTACGCTCCCTCTGGCTCCACTGCATGGCTTGATATAGAATCGGCCCATCTAACCCTGCCCGATCTCTCCTCTCTCTGGGGCGTATCTCCCGCCCGTCGCCCCCCTGCTGTTAGAGCACTGCCTTCTATCAAATTTGATGCTATGCTCTGGGACTCCAACTCCTTCAAACTAAAACTTTCAACTGCAATATCTCCTTTAACCCCCATCTGGCATAACCCGGTGTTCCCTCCTGGATCTGCCTCTACAACCCACCGTAACTGGTCTCGTGCAGGGCTTAAATTTCCAGTAGATTTTTCCAAACAGGGCCGCTGGCTTTCGCTAGCGGATCTCCAACCCCAATCCCCGTCCCAAATCCTCAGCCCCTTTGAATTCTTCCAAATTAATCATTTCTTGCGATCCCTGCCACCAACCTATGTTCTTAGGGACCTTACTCCATTTGAATCTCTTTGTAGAAAACATCCCTTGGACAAGGGCATGATTTCTCAAATATATAGCATTCTTCTCACTTCTGCCCTTCCCTCTCCAAACCCTCATGAAAACGAGTGGGAAAAGGACCTTGGTCCTCCCCCGGATGAAGAGGCCTGGGAGGACATGAGACTGGGGATAGCTAAATGCTCCATATCAACTAAACTCAAGGAAACCTCTTACAAAATTTATTACCGTTGGTATTACACTCCCACAAGACTCCATAGAATGTTTCCCTCTTCCTCGCCCTGCTGTTGGCGGGACTGTGGCCAAAGGGGTACGATGTTTCATATTTGGTGGTCTTGCCCGATTATCACCACCTTCTGGGACTCAGTCCATAGTTTCCTAAATACCCTTTTTGAAGCTCCTATCCCGAAAGATCCCTGGATATTTCTTTTATGTTACACTCCCCAAGACCTGGACAAATTCTCCAAGAAATTAACTGCCCACATCCTGACAGCAGCCAAATCACTCATAGCCCTTAATTGGAAAAAGACCTCACCTCCATCCCTTTTGGCTCTCAAGAAGCAGATTTGGCACGTGGCCGCTATGGAGGAGATTACGTACTACCTCCACGATAGAGGCCACGTCTTCAGTCAAGTCTGGGCTCCATGGCTAGCCGTGGAACACACCTTCCCCCCTCAACGCTCCACGTCCTCCGACCTGACCCATGTGCGATGACCCTAACTCTTCCCGACACATATCTCCCCCTCTGCTATAGGCTCAACACACCCTAGTTATCCTCTAAATACTTACAGTGCTTATCTTTGTGGTCCTACCCCCCTCACCCCTCCCCCACAATCCATTTTGTTCCTACACCCATTTTATATTACTCTTTAAAAATGTAAAAACCGGTCATTTTTGTCTAAAGGTTTCCTAATATGCGATACACCACAATAACTGTTGTGATTTTACTGTGCATGCTACACAGTGTTATCGTTTTGCTGTCTGTATTTTCTTGATTGACCACTGAAAATAAAAAATTATAAAAAAAAAAAAAAGGACAAGAGAAGTAGAACAAACAGGTCCTTGTGTCTTACCTACAGTCTCTACACATTTACTTCCTTTGCAAGTGTTTTCACACAGTAATCATGTTCACAAAACTTCTGACACAATCCAATTTTTCATAATCTCATCTATCCATCCCAAGTTTCCACTTCAAGTCTTTACTTCTCTGGGTTTCTGCTGTTCATACTACCATCTCTGATCTCTAATTATCTGGAAGGACTCATGTTGTTATTTTGAAGGCCTCTCTTCATCCCAAAACATATGCTGACTGTAATGATTTATACTACTGGGTTGAGCAGTTTGTAAATTGGAGGCTGGATCCCAGTGGCTGGCCACTATCTGACAACTGAACTCTGAATGGACACTGAGAGACAGTCTTAGCGATGGTTGTGCAACACTCTCGGGAACGGCAACTGCAGGAAGCTGTACCTGATGTTCTGGCAACAATTCAGTGTATAAGATCACTGTTACGAACTTTATATATAAGATAGACTGATTTGTTTGTGCAGTCAAGATGACAGCCCAGGAATTAATGCAACTTGTAGCCAAGATCATACACAAGGGACTGGTACACTGGAGGGTTAGGATAACATCAAAAGCCATAGTCAAAGGGAAAGCCAATGATCTTGTATATAAGAACAGGATAGATAGGTGTTTAGGTAGAGCTGGAGTTAATCTCCAAATGTTGGTAAAACACATAAGGAGTGCAAATATTGTAGTCAGAGTATCGACAAGGGTCTGGTATATAGGAAATTGGTAAACGCATTGTAGGAGCAAGACACTTAACACTCCCAATTTAACTAAAGGGAAGAAAGATAGCCATGGGTCCCAAGTATTGCTGAAGGATTTGGAGAAGTTGTTAAGAATGCTGGTCATAAATTCCATACACTGGATGTGCCAAACACAAATAATTATGGATTTAAATGAGGGGGGAGAAGGTTTTTTCCAGTAAGTTGCGAGCTAGCCGGTGGAAACCACACAAATCTGCCGGATAAGTTATTCTGATGACGCGTGGTCGAGGGGGAAGAAGGAAAAGTTTCAGCTCCATGGGGACATGTCACAGTCAGATGCAGAAATATAAGATCCCTGGAACTGCCTAACTTGGTACTACTCTATCCTGAGACGCAGAGTCTAACAGGACAGGCTTTCTTCACCAGGAAACCCCACAAGAAAGTATAGGCTTTGCAGCCACTGCCCCGCAGGTCTTGGCCCTCAGAGAGAATGTGAGACGAGACCCCTATAGAGAACACAGAAATGGGAGAAACTCTGCAGAGAGATGCCGCAGAGTGGCACTGAACAGCAACCAGGGAACCACTGGAACAGCGAGCTGAACACGAGGAGGTGATGGTTGAGGATGAGTGATACTGAACAGCAACCAGGGAACCACTGGAACAGTGAGCTGAACACGAGCAGGTGATATGTGTAAATGAGTGGCACTGAACACCAACCTGGCAATCCCTGGAACAGCGAGCTGAACACGAGGAGGTGATAGTTGTGGATGAGAGGCACTGAACAGCAACCTGGAAATCACTGGAACAGCTAGCTGAAGCAGCAGGAGCAAAGGGAGCCACGTCTGTGCACTGTCAGGGCTTGACAGACAAAGAACAGGCACCTGAAAAATTACCCACGCACCAGGTGATCGCTATTCCAATTCATCAGTTATCTTTAAGGGAATAATTATCTCCCCAGTAATATTTCTATCGGTTGGTGCACTCACACATACCGATAACACAGATGAAGGAAAGCAGAAAAATGTGCTAAATTGGGGCACTCAGCGATTTGATTTTAGTAAAACTTTATTCTTTATTAGTACATTTAAAAATAAAATAATTCATCACCTACTCATCCGATTAGCGAAATATTAAAATGCATAAGCAGTGATTAAAGTGCACTACTTGATATACATTGATTAGTCCCTTTGTCTTATCATAGAGTATTTCACTTGTTTATATTTTTAATAAGCTACTCCAATACAAACTGGCTTCTTTGTTATTATAAAAGTGGCAGATTGTCTGGCTATTTTGTTATCCTGGCTTCTTGTAATTGGCCTCCTGATACTGGATCATTATCAAAGGGTCATGCTTATTACTGAGAACATATATCCAATCCCTCCAGAACTTAACACAATAAATACCCAGTCTACCTGAACAGATATAAAATCACATTCATACAATTTTGTACTATATGGTTTCTATATCTCAGTGACAAATATCACCTGAGATATATTATTGGGAGTGTATTATTTATTTATTTTTTAATTTTATTTTTGCAAGGTCAAATAACAAAATCACCAACATGCAAAAGAAGAAAAAACGAACATATACACATCAGTAAAAGCATAAAATATAATAAACAAATCATCGTGAAACAGTAATACGGATGGGTCAAGTTACGTATAAAAAGATTGACCAGGACATTTATTTATTTTTTTAAAAAAAAGATGTAAGGGGGTGAGTGAAGTGCCAAATGCCACAAGAAAGGAGGATAAGAGGCATAGAGTAGAAAAGAGAGTCTAGAACATAGCAGAGAAGAAAAAGAAGAAAAGGAGAGGGATTAAAGGGAGAAGGACGGACAAATGGAGGTTTAGTGTCAAGTGAAAGGGGAATAAGCCCGAGAAAACGAGAGCCATGGGCTCCACACCTTAGTGAATGCTCTTGACGTCCTATTGATGATGCTGGTCATGTATTCCAGGCGCTGAACCTGCCAGACTCTGTTAATAATAGCCTGGAGTGATGGTGGAGACTGCTGCCTCTAGTCTGCTGCGATTTGGCAGGTAGCTCCCGACAAGATATGTCTAGCCAGCTTATTCTGGTGTTGAGTCGCCGTGGGCGCTCCCAGAGGCAAAAGGAAAAATTTAGGTCCTAATGGTATCGTTATCTGGAGTACCGATTGGAACAATTGTTTAATCTCGGCTCACAATTTTGTCAATTTGGGACAGGTCCACCATATGTGGATAAAGTTACCCTCATGGGAGCACCCCCGCCAACAGCGGTCAGAAGAGTCTGGGTGAATTTTATGAATCCGAGAGGGAACATAGTACCATCGGTACAATACCTTGTAGACATTCACTTTTATTTTAACGCAGATTGAACTGGAGGCAGCATTCCCGTATATCTCCGACCATTCCTCGCTCAAAAGGGTTTCCCCAAAGTCACGTTCCCAGGGCAGTTCATGTGAATCTCTAAGGTCTGGGGAAGGTGGGGCGAGTTCATAGTATAGTGTTGAAATATGGCCTTTCGTAGAGGACTGGCGGAGACAGAGGTTTTCAAACGTAGTAAGGGGAAGGGAAGAGAGGCGAGTTTTAGCTGTGTGGTGAAAATGATGGAGCTGGAGAAATTGGTAGAAAAATTTAGAGGGAATATCCATTCGAGATTGGATGTCAGTAAACGAGGGGAACACTGCCGTGGATGTGAGATCATTTAAGAAACGGACCCCTTGTGAAGTCCACGAGGAAAATACTTTAGGGGAAAGGTCCAGTGCGAAGTCAGAGGAGTTAAATAGATGTATTAAAGGAGAGGGATGGGGGAGAGGCCAAATTTCTGAGAGGAAGAGTCTCACACCGCTAGAGAGTGTGTAATGACCGGGTGAAGTGAGACACGCTTTGGACGATGAGCCCATGGGAGCCATAGGAGAGTGGATAGAGAGAGCACACCCAGACTTTCGGCCTCGATCTCGACCCAGACCCTGGAGGGTGTTGAACTACACCATAGAATGCATTGAGCGAGCTGAGCGGAGAGGTAGTAGCGTCGGAAATCAGGTCTTCCCAATCCCCCTCCCTGTGGGGGTCTCTGTAAAATCTTAAAACGGACTCGGGGGCGCTTACCAGACCAGATAAATTTAGATACATGAAAGTGGAGAAATTTGAAAACATAGGGGGGAATCCAGATGGGAAGGGATTGAAAGAGATAAAGGAGCCTAGGGAGTATATTCATCTTGACCGCATTAATACGGCCTATCCAGGAAATGTATAGCTGCGACCATGAAGTAAGATCTGACTTAATTTAATCTAGGGTGCGAGGAAAGTTGGCCTGGAAAAGCTGGTGAAGATGCTTAGTCAAATATACCCCCAGGTAATTAATTTTTTGAAGACGCCAGTTAAATGGGAAGAAACTTTCTAGTGACACTTTATCTGCTGGGGAAACGTAAAAGTCCAGGTCTTCTGTCTTGTCAGTGTTGACTTTATATCCAGAAAAGTGGCCATAGAGATCTAATTCGTCCACAAGAGGAGGAACGGAAAAAATCGGGTTTGCAATAGTCAACAGGACATTGTCTGCATATATGGGAGTGTATTATTATAAATTGATCATGGTCCTTATACACTTGACACAAAGTAACTGGATATTAATTAAAGAGTGATCCCTTTGTAAAAAGCAATTCACATTATTCACACTCCCAGAGACTAAATTAATATGAGGTTGAACCACTTAAAACAAAGTGGCAACTTTCCTTATTGTATAGCTGCTTAGTGATTGCTCTGGGTGGGATTCCCTATATAGTTGTGAAGATTCCTGTCTATAAGGTTCATTCATAAAAAGACAGCCCTGCCACGCAATCCCATACACTAATATATAGACCCTCTTAGGGTGTTTGAATATAAAGTATTATTCCTAGGAGTCAGTAGTTATGAATGGAGTAGATCATTTCAGTAGCGAGGCAAACGCCAACGCGTATTTTGCTACTCATTTTCTCAAGGCCATTTTTAAATGTACTAATAAAGTTTTACTAAAATCAGATCGCTGAGAGCCCCAATTTATCACATTTTTCTCCTTTCCTTCTTATTTGATAAAAGAAGAGGCATCTGACTGCAGGTTCAGGTGCTTTAAATACCCTGCTAATGAGAAAGACACCAATAGAAAAGAAGAGGAGGTTTTAAAAGAAGATTGGGTATGCACATGGCCAGACCCAAATCCAAGATGGCCACCGCAATTGAACGGACGTGGGGACCGCAAAGATGGAGCAGGTAAGTCTTCTGGGACACGAATGTGGGCCCGGCGTGGGATAGGACAGTAATTTGGAGGATAGCACTAATCACATTTCTTATATCAAGCCAGAAACTTGTGAGTTTCGGCCAGTTCCACCATGTGTGGAACAACATCCTTTCAAGGGAACACTTCCGCCAACACCAATCCGTGGAATCAGGAAGCATTTTTCTTATTCGAGTTGCACATAATACCAGCTATATAAAATTTTGTATACATTTTCCTTAATTTTGACGCATATGGAACTAAAGGCAGCATTCTCATGAATCTCAGACCAATCGTCGGAGTCAAGAACCTCACTGAAGTCCCTCTCCCAGGACGGTTCATGGGGGTCACACTGATCTGATGTAGAGGTAGAGAATTCTTAGTACATCCTGGATATGAGACCAGCAGTGGAAGACTGGCGTAGGCAGAGGGCTTCAAAGGTGGTGAATGGGTGGGCGGAGAGATGGTGTTTGATTGAATTATGAAAGTTTTGCAGTTGCAAATATTGGTAAAAATATTTCACATGGATGTAGTGATTAGTTTGGATATCAGAAAATAGGGGCAAGAGAACAATAGTAGTCAGATCGCTCAAGAATCTAATCCCTTGAGAGTGCCATGGGGAGAACTCAGATGCCGTAAGGCCTTGGAAAAAGTCCAGGGAGTTAAAAAGTGGGATAACCGTGGAGGGTAGGGGAGACAGGCTGTATTTTTGGGAGACCGAGTTCCAGATTGCCAGAGAGTGGGAGACAATGAAGTGGAGTGAGGCTCGCCTGGAATGGCGGGCATGTGGGAGCCAAAGGAGAGAAGTAAGAGAAAGTAGACCCAGATCTTCTAACTCAATATGGACCCATATCCTAGAGGTCATATCAGTACATCACAAAACTCACTGAGCAAGTTGAGCAGAGAGGTAGAAGCGTCTTAAGATACCCAACCCACCACCCCGTGGAGACCTCCGAAGAAACTCAAGTTGGACTCGGGGGCACCTACCCGACCAAATAAACCGTAAGGTAGAGAATAGGAGGAATTTAAAAACATTGTAAGGGATGTGAATGCGGGGGGTCATTTTGACAGTATTAATATTGCATTAATACAACCTATTCAGGAGATGAGACAGTGGGACCATACGGCTAGATCAGATTTGATTTGAGAGAGTATGTATGCAAGGAAAACTTGCTTGAAAGAGTTGGTAATAAAGATTCCTAGATACTATAGTAGGCACCAGCTGAAAAGGAAAAGTCTGTTCTCAGTGTCTGCACCAGAAATGTAGAAATCCAAAACTTCCATGGTTGAAGAAAATAGCCATATAAGTTTGGCCAAAAAGGGATGAATGGATGTAACCGGGTTAGCAATAGTCAGTAAGACTATAACGCCAGCTTGATTTCCATAGGAACCACTTTGATACCGGAAATCTGTTGGATCGCCCATATTCTGGCAGCCAAAGGCTCTATTATAAGGGCAAAAAGCAAGGGCAAGAGGGGGCACCCCTGCCGCGTGCCATTTGAGATCCTAGACGGTGCCGAGGTGAGACCATTAGCAGAGACTTTAGCTGATGGGGTCTTATATAGTGTCGAAATTCCCCTCAGAAACCTGCCAGCGAAGCCCATCGATTCAAGAACCCCACATAAATTACCAAGAGTTGCGATCAAACACCTTCTTGACGTCGAGTGCCATGATCAGAGAATATACCAGCATTGAAGGAATGTATTAAATCAATACTCCTCCTGGTGTTGTTGGGGGCTTGTCTTCCTGGAATAAAGCCTACTTGGTCGGGATGGATAAGGGATGGAAGGAGGGGATTTAATCTGGTGGCCAAGTTTCAAGTCGACATATAGCAATGATATAGGCCTGTAGTTAGAGCATAACGTTTGGAATCTCCCAGGCTTGGAAATCACTATTATATTACGCAGGGTGATGGCAGAATCAAAGGTGGGTGCGTCTAGCACCAGATTGAAGAAGGCAGTCAGCTAAGGCAAATATTCTGTACTATTGTACAGTAAATCCGCTGTGCCCCGGGGCTGAGGAGGGCTTAAGGAATTTAATGGCTGCCAGGACCTCATCCTGTGTGATAGCTGAGTTTAGAAAAGTTGAGGAGTAGTGAGTTTGGGAAGGACAGTGTTGGGGCGGGGTAGTGGGAAGATTGTAATGAGAAGAATAGAATTCCCATACAGTGTGTACAATGTTGGCGGGGTCAAACGTGATGGAGTTGAGGGCCGGATTTTGGAATCTATCAATGAGGAAGAAAGTCTGCTTTTCTGCAGTTTCCCAGTCAGCACAGTGTCCACTTTGTCCGCTTTATCATAAAAACGATGTTGGAGCTCCTGCATGCTTGAGGCTGCCTTGCTAGAAAGAAGGGTATTTAATTGACCCTTGAGAGAGTCTATCTGTGCCAGCAGAGAGGGATCAGGGCGAACTTTGTGCTGAGTAAGCAAGGTGGAGAGCTTTTGCTCAAGAGAGGAGATTTCCGCTGCGGCCTTCTTCCTAGCCTCAGAGATTGTACTGATTAGCTGTCCACATATGGTGGCTTTATATGCTTCCCACACGACTACTGGTGCAATGTCAGATGACAACTTCCCCCGAGAAATAATCAGAGATTGGCGCAGTAATGTTCAGAGTGCAAGAATCATTCAACAGTATTGAATCATCCAAGCGCCATCTGCGTGAGTGAAGGTGTTGTCATAAAAGGTCCAGCAAAATTGCATTTCAGCAAATGGAGTTGGGGATTTGGTCAGGATTAATGATATCCTCAATGCTGAGAAATACAGGTATCCATCATGTAATACCATCAGGGAGGCGTCTTATTGGTTCCAAATTTATTCTGCAGCAAGACAACGATCCCAAACATACAGCCAATGTCATTAAGAACAATCTTAATCGTAAAAAAGAACAAGGAGTCCTGGAAGTGATGATACGTATCCCACAGAGCCGTGATCTCAACATCATCGAGTCTGTCTGGGATTACATAAAGAGACAGAATGACTTGAGCAAGCCTACATCCACAAATATGTGATTAGTTCTCCAAAATGTTTGGAACAACCTCCCTGCCGAGTTCCTTCAAAAACTGTGTGCAAGTGTACCTAAAAATGTATGCATGGATGCTGTTTTGAAGGCAAAGGGTGGTCACACCACACATTGATTTGATTTAGATTTATCTTCTTTTCAATCACTTTGCATTTTGTTAATTGATAAAAATAAATTATTAACACTTCTGTTTTTAAACGAATTCTTACTTTGCAGCATAATTTCCACACCTGCCAAAAACTTTACACAGTACTGTATGTTCACAGATATCTTGATAAGAGCATTGGGAAGGCACTTAGTACTAGGAACGGTGTAACAATAACGTAAGGTTTCTATAGGAAACCAGGAGAAAGGCACTAGGCGCTCCATCTCCCCCTGAAAAGAGAGAACAATGAAGAGAAGCACAAAATAGAGTTTCTGGTCGATTCAGGGAGGGATCGCATCTCGGACACGACGACGTTGGAACTTGGACTATTCAGGATTCAGAGGCACTGGACACTATGGTCTCGGTAAACTGGAGTGAGGGTCAGATGCAATAGGGAAGATACCCAGTTTAGCAAGCAAGTCTTGTCCGTGGATCGGGTTTTTGATATAGGGAAAATAATTTGCTGCAAAGACTTAAAGCTGGCGGAGAATACTAGTGACTGGCTGCAGGTCTCGCTGTTTCTGAATAGTAAACGGAGCGAGGTCCTAGAACAACTGTATCTCCATATCTCTTAAAGAGGTCATAGATTTGTCCCTCGAAGCTATAAGTATACGTTCCCTAGTGCAAAAATAGTTTAAACAGACAATGATATCACGCGGTGGTTGATCAGGTGATGGTTTAGCTTGAAGGGAGCTATTTGCCATGAGACAGTCTGTGTCGGAGAGGTCAGGAAGAATATGAATAAACAGATGCTTAACAAAAGAGTGGAGCTCCGTTGGAGAGATGTGTTCCACAACATTCCTGATATGAATATTGATACGGTGGGAGCAAATTTCTCCTTCAACGCCTCAACCTTGTCATGGAGTTAGGACAGTTCTCTTTCAAGTACATATTGCGAGCGACAGCGATCGTTAATTTTAGTTTCAAGGACATCCATTCTGGTGCCCAGTGAGGCTATTTCTGATTTGAAATCACTGACAGCTTCGGAGAGCTCTTGGTTGAATGCTGCCTTAACGCCTTCAAGAAGATTAGTCATAATGGCTTGCATTTGTGTTAGGAACCCCAACAGCCAGCAACACAAAACCCGGAGTCTATTTAGAAGTCTGGTTTTCGCTGGAGCCCCTAGTGGTGGGGACAGACTTGGCCACAGACAGCTGAGGGTCGTGAGTTGTGCGCTGACTGGGGAGAACCCAGCAATAGCGTAAAGGAGCAATTAGCAGAGTGAAATCCAGGCAAGGGTCGAGGGCCGGCAGCAGACAGAATATCCAGTACACAAAACCGAGGACAGAGGTCACAGGCAAATCAGCAGCGTAGGAGTCAGGCAAAAGGTCTAGGGGCACAGGCAATCAAACGGAGTCAGGTATCAGTCAAAGGTTGGCAACAAATAACCAAATCCAATGGTAACAGGAGCAGGAAATATAGCAGGCTAGTAACAGCAAAGCAGGAACTATAACCGGCAGGAAGGCTTTGCCCCTTCCTGCCTTAAATACCAGCATGGTCCAATGGGAGAAAGGCAGCCCCGGGATGGAATAATTAGCCAGCTGACTTCTTTAGTATTTGCGCACACGCCCGGTTGTCCTGAATGCCGGAGCGTGGTTCAGCACAGTGAATGCGTCCCCACCGTTGTCTTGGCAACGGCCGGGACACCCCGGAAGTGACATCCCGGTCGTCATGATGATGGCCAGGACGCAAGGACAGAGAGTCGCGGCTGTGCCCGGAGCCCCCGCAGCTCATGATAGTACCCCCCCCCCCTTGAGGAGGGGTTAAGGAACCCCGACAACCTGGTTTTCCGGGAAATTTTCTAAAGAATTCAGTGAGTAACCTATCCGAGTGTAGGTTTCTTTGCGGTACCCACGACTGTTCTTCGGGGCCGTACCCCTTCCAATGGACTAAGTAGTGAACCTGACCTTGGACATTCTTTGAATCCAGGATTTTCTCCACTATGAACTCTTGATGTCCATCCACCGAAACTGGTTGAGGTTTGAATTTTCTGGAAGATCGGGCAGGTTTCAACAAAGAGCAGTGAAATGTACTGGGAATCTTTAAAGATTCCGGAAGCTTCAGTTTGAAGGCCACTGGGTTGATTTGCTTTAGGATGGTAAATGGACCAATAAATTTAGGTCCTAATTTCTTACACGGCTGACGGAGTCTTATATTCCGAGTGGAGAGCCACACAGAGTCTCCAACCTTGAATGAACAAGCAGAACGATGTAAATCAGCAAAGACTTTGGACCTAAAGGAAGCTCGAAGTAAAGACTGATGCACAGACTTCCATATCTTCCTAAGGCGGGTGGCCGTGGCTCTGGTTTCAGGTGGTCTATCGGTGGATAGAGAGGATAAGGAGTTGGCTCTCTGCGATGGTACCCCATGTTGCAATAAAAAGGAGAGTACCGGGAAGACATGTGGCATGCATTGTTGTACGCAAATTCGGCCTAGGGAAGGAGGTCAGACCAATTGTCATGATGTTTGGAAATATACAGTTGAAGGTATTACTCCAAGGATTGATTCACCCTTTCGGTCTGTCCGTTTGACTGCGGGTGGTAGGCAGAAGACAAACTGAGGCTGATGCCTAGGAGAGAGCAAAAAGCCTTCCAGAAGACTGAAACGAATTGTGAGCCCTGGTCTGACACGATATCTTACGGTAGTCCATGGTAACGGAATATATATTTGATGAACAAGGTGGCCAAAGAACAGGCAGAAGGTAACTTGGTCAAAGGAATAAAATGGGCAATTTTGCTGAACCGGTCCACAGTTACCCAGATGGTGTTACACCCAAAGGATAGTGGTAAGTCAACGATGAAGTCCATGGACACATGGGTCTTAGGTCTGACCAGGACAGGTAATGGCAGTAATGGCCCGGAATGGGAACTCCGGGAAACTTTGTTCTTGGAGCGCAGGTCACAGGACGATATATACTCTCTTACATCCTTAGACAATGATGGCCACCAGACAGTACGAGAGACAATTTCAATGGTCTTGGCAATACCAGGATGTCCAGAAGCCTTGTTGTCATGACACTGTGAGAGGACCGACTTTCTGAGGTGTACAGGCACGAAAAGTTTGCCCACTGGTGTTTCAGAAGGTGCCTGTGGTTGACATTGCTGAAGGGTTTTACCCAATTCCTGCGTGAAGGCAATCAAAATAGAAGAAGCGGGAATAATGGAACAGGGCTCAGAAACTGGAGTTTGAGAAGAGATAAAGTTACGGGACACGGCATCCGCACTTAGGTTCTTTGAACCAGGCCGAAAAGTAATAATAAAATGGAAATGGGAGAAGAAGAGGGACCACCGTGCTTGCCTGGAGTTCAACCTTTTAGCGGACTCAATATAGGATAGGTTTTTATGGTCCGTATAGATTGTGATGGTATGTTTTGCTCCCTCAAGCCAGTGGCACCATTCTTCTAATGCCCATTTGACGGCCAGTAATTCACGATTGCCCACGTCGTAATGTTCTTCAGCGGAAGACAATTTTCGAGACAAATAAGCACAGGGATGAAGGCGGTGGTCTTTGGGATCTTTTTGAGATATTACGGCTCTAACTCCTACATCCGAAGCATCAACCTCAATAATGAAAGGAAGGTCTGGATTAGGATGTCTCAGAACTGGAGCAGACATGAAAGCACGTTTCAAAGCTTTGAAGGCGGAAACTGCAGTAGGCGACCAGATCTTAGGATCAGCACCCTTGCGGGTCAGAGCTGTGATGGGGGCGATGAGAATAGAAAAAGAACTGATAAACTTCCTATAATAATTGGCGAATCCCAGAAAACTTTGGATGGCCTTCAAATTAGAGGGTTGTACCCAATCAAGAATAGCCTGTACCTTTGTGGGGTCCATAGCAAAGCCTTTAGGAGAAATGACATATCCCAGAAAAGTGACCCTGGAGACTTCGAAGTCACACTTTTTCAGTTTAGCATACAGATGATGATGACGGAGCTTCAGAAGTACTTGCCGAACATGTTCCCGGTGTTGTTCTAATGAGCGGGAATAAATCAGTATGTCGTCTAAATAGACCACTACGAAGGAACCCAAGAATTCACGAAGAACATTGTTGATTAAATCTTGGAAAACAGCTGGAGCATTGCTGAGGCCGAAGGGCATAACGAGGTATCCATAATGGCCCGTTTGAGTATTAAAGGTGGTCTTCCATTCGTCGCCACTTCGGATACGTATCAAATTGTAAGCCCCTCGTAGGTCAATTTTGGAATACATTTTAGCTCCTTTTAGTTGATCGAAGATGGCTGAGATAAGTGGCAAAGGATAAGTATTTTAATGGTTATTTTATTTAACCCTCTGTAATCAATACAAGGCCTAAGCCCACCATCTTTTTTAGCCACAAAGAAGAAACCTGCTCCGGCGGGAGACTTGGAAGGCCGTATGAAGCCTTTTTGCAGGTTCTCCTTTACATATGATTCCATGGCTTGGGTCTCTGGAATAGATAAGGCATATAATCTTCCCTTGGGCAACCTGGAACCAGGGACAAGGTCAATAGCACAATCATACTACCGGTGTGGAGAAAGAACATCTGCTTCTTTCTTAGAGAAAACGTCAGAAAATTCACGGTAATGAAAAGGCAACGGTTTAGGACAGGTCTGAGTAATTCTGAGAGGTAGAGAAAAGCATGAAGAAAGACATCGAGGATCCCACTTGATGATTTCACCCTTGGTCCAGTCGATACAAGGATTGTGAAGAACAAGCCAGGTGTGGCCCAGAATTAAAGGAACCGAAGGGCAATTAATTAGATACAGAGAGATGGTCTCGGAGTGAAGGGCACCCAACTTTAACTGCAGAGGAGGTGAACAATGATGTATTTCACCCTTGTCTAGGCGATTTCCATCCAATCCAAAAACAGTGATGATGGATTCCAGAGGAACGGCTGTGAAACCCAAGGACCGGGCGCAGGGCCGGATTAAGGGAATGGAGGCCCCTGGGCTAAGGGGGCCTCCATTCCCCCGTGAGGGGCCCCCCGGTGATCTGAGGCGCCACCCCCCCCCCCCCCGGCATTTACCTCCTTCTCCTCCTTCCCCGGCGCGCTGTACACTCTTTACTGAGGAGATCTCGTGAGAGTGAAATCTCCTCAGTAAGGAGAATACAGCGCGCTGGGGAAGTACTGCAGTGAAAGTGCTCAGCAGCACTGATCGGACTGGGGGCGCCCCCGCCCCCGACCGATCAATACTGCTGCTGAGCACTTTCAAAGGCCCCCTGGATGCCAGAGGCCCCTGGGCTGTAGCCCAGTTAGCCCTATGGTTAATCCGGCCCTGACCGGGCGAGGGCCAAGTCCAAAAAGTTTCCGGCAGCTCCACTGTCCATAAAGACTGGAACGGAAATATCTCGTCCGTTAAAGGTGAGCTGAGCAGGTACAAGCAAATAATTTTTTGGAAAGATGACTTGTAGGCCTAAATGGACACTCTCCATGTTTACTTGGCCTGGTCTTTTCCCGGTTTAAAGGGGCAGGAACGGAGCAAATGGCCCTTCTCTCCATAGTACAAGCAGAGACCCAAAGTAGGCCTCCGGGTCCGTTCCTCGGATGACAATCAATATGCTCCCAGTTGCATAGGTTCGACTTGATCAATAGGAGCAGTTTGCGGAAGCATAGGAGAAAAGGAGGAAGAACGTTCCTTCTCAGCCTTCCTTTCTCTGTATCTCCTGTCGATTCGGATAGCTAACTGCATAAGTTCTTCGAGGGATCCCGCAGTAGGGTACTGGAGTCCTTAATTTGCTCAGAGAGACCCAGACGGAATTGACTACGAAGCGCTGGGTCATTCCATGCACAGTCTGAAGACCAATGCCTGAAGTTGGAACATTATTCCTCAGCGGAACGTTGCCCTTGTAATAAAGATCGAAGCTGTGCTTCGGCAGAAGCAACTCGGTCCGGGTCATCGTAAATCAACCCAAGTGCTTCAAAGAAGGCGTCCACAGACTGCAACTGACGACTGTTGGAATTCAGGCTGAATGCCCAAGATTGCGGATCCCCTTGTAGGAGAGAGATAATTATACCCACTTTTTGCTGTGGAGATCCAGACGAGAGTGGTCTCAATTTGAAGTAGAGCTTGCAGCTTTCACGGAAGTTTCATGGAAGAGCCTGCGATCTCCCGAAAAGTGGTCAGGTAAATGCATCTTTGGTTCCACCACGGCGGACTGAGCAGCTTGTGAGGCTCTGGACGCCTGTTCTTGGGCAGCCTGCCGCTGGGACAGCTCCTGGACCATTTGGGACAAGGTCTGGATTTGTCCTGCCAGCACTTGTGCCGGACTTGGTTCCATAGGACCGAATGTGATACAATTCACTCACTCCTAGTGTAAATTTTTTTTTTTTGGCCGGTTATAATGTTAGGAACCCCAACAGCCAGCAACACAAAACCCGGAGTCTACTCAGAAGTCTGGTTTTCGCTGGAGCCCCTAGTGGTGGGGACAGACTTGGCCGCAGACAGCTGAGGGTCGTGAGTTGTGCGCTGACTGGGGAGAACCCAGCAATAGCGTAAAGGAGCAATTAGCAGAGTGAAATCCAGGCAATTGTCGAGGGCCGGCAGCAGACAGAATATCCAGTACACAAAACCGAGGACAGAGGTCACAGGCAAATCAGCAGCATAGGAGTCAGGCAAAAGGTCTAGGGGCACAGGCAATCAAACGGAGTCAGGTATCAGGCAAAGGTCGGCAACAAATAATCAAATCCAATGGTAACAGGAGCAGGAAATATAGCAGGCTAGTAACAGCAAAGCAGGAACTATAACCGGCAGGAAGGCTTTGCCCCTTCCTGCCTTAAATACCAGCATGGTCCAATGGGAGAAAGGCAGCCCTGGGATGGAATAATTAGCCAGCTGACTTCTTTAGTATTTGCGCACGCGCCCGGCTATCCTGAATGCCAGAGCACGGCGCAGCACAGTGAATGCGTCCCGACCGTTGTCTTGGCAACGGTCGGGACAACCCGGAAGTGACGTTCCGGTCATCATGACGACGGCCGGGACGCGAGGGCAGAGAGTCGCGGCAGTGCCCGGAGCCGCCGCAGCTCATGACAGTTTGTGGGTTAAGCTCTATTATCAAGGGTGACTGAGAGCTTGATGTTTCTGGTTGATCAGATTGCGGAAGAACAGGTTTACTTTTCTTTCCGAAGAAGTTGGCAGAGGAACCTTGAGATGGTTTCTTTTTCTTGTGAGACATGGTTGCCGTGGAGAGCATTCAGAGTGCCTATGTAGAGTGTGGATGAGTAGGAAAAAAATTAGGGATGTTGTCGGAGCATAAGTGGATGGTCCCTCAGGTCCAGGACTAGTAGTAGAGATTTACATTGAGGATGCCTGGAGGGCAGGAGGCAGTTCCAGAATTAAAAGGAGATCAAGTGGTGTGGATCTCGACCCGCCATCAGATGGCAGCAAAGTCCAACAGTTCTTAGAGTAGGTGTACCGTATAGGGTGGTGGCAGGATGATGATAGTATAGAGCCACTGACTGGAGCCCTAGCACTAGTGGAACAAAAGCAGAGTGTGCGTGCTAGGCTCAGTAGTAACAGCTTCCCAGAAAGGTGAAGTCAGGGAGAGATACGTTGGTACTTGCCAACCTGCGGAGTATGTCTATGTGAAGAGACAGGAGTGTGGGCGGTTCGGCCTGAGGGACAATGAACATCCAGAGGTGAAAAGTTGTACGGACGATACACAGGGTAGATGACAGTCCCATTCAGTAAGCAATGTGAATTTCTATATTTTCATTTGTTTTGATATGTTTATCTATATTCTCATTAATTTCACTGTAAGATTGTTCAACCTTGTATTAAAAAAAGTTTACTAAAAAAAAAAAAAAGTGGAGGTATCACAATTTGCTATTTTCAGCAGCATCCCATGATGATCTCATGCTCTCAACACTGGGGGTTCGCCCTTCTTTCTTAGGTGGCTGATGCCTCTAATGTGTTATCGTACTTCTGTACCCAACATTCAGCAGCACAGTGAATTCACACCCACAGACAACAGGCACCAGGTTTAAATGTAAGCTCAGTGTGGTGAAGCATAGATTAGCGTCCACACCTCAAGTAAGCCTGTGTCAACTGTTAGCAGCACAATGGGTCCACATCCTCTCGCAGCCTGTGACAGTTTTAAAGTTACTGAATGCATTTTATAAGTTGCTGGAAGCCAAAAATGTACCATCTCTGTATCAAACACGTTGCACATTTTACCAGTACACTGGGATCAGTTTGAATGTTATACAGAACTCATTAAATCTGTACCACTTGACAGGCTTAACACATGTTGACATACAAATACCATAAGGAGTAGATGGCAAAAGCTATCTAATCCCTGACATGTTTCTAAAATTTGAAATAATATAACATCTAGTTAACCAACTTAGTAAAAATAAAATGTAATATTGTCAGTGCAAATTAAATTTGTTATTCAACAATCAAACAGCAAAAATATTATTTTGTGTAAAGGTATTGAAAGGCTTACAGGTATTTTTTTTTATTAGTAAATAGATTGAGGGGCTTGTTTCATAACATGATGCAATGAGTTTAAATGGGCTGTAACCCATCACAACTAATCAGATTATAGGTGTCATGTTTCTGTTTTACAAAATTAAAGTATGTTTTTTACTCACGACAGCCAAAGCCGTTTTTTGCCGTTAACAGACTATACAATTAGCATGTCTAAACTGCACCAACAAGAGCTCCAATAATCATTATTATCATTCACAATATTGTGTGTGTTCTACAATCGAATGGTTCAAATGATTATATAGTACATTCAGATGATCTGTACAATCAAAATATTCATGTGCGTGTGGTAAGCTTATAATATTTTACATGTTAAATAATAATCGAAAACCATACTTGCCAACTTTTCCTTGTTGGCTTCAGGGAGATCCTGGGGGAAGTGGGCGTGCGGGAGCGGGGCTTGACGAATCGCATAATTTTGACCCCCCCAAACGATTGTCACAATTTTGGTCAATTACAGCAGGGGGCGGGGATGACAATATTTGTGTCATTAAGCCCTGCCCCCCGCAACTTATCTACTTATCTCCCAGGAGCCCGGGAGGTATCCCAGAAATGTAGGTGTCTCCCGGGAATTCCGGGAGAGTAGGTAACCATGCATTAAAGAAAAGCAGCTAATGAATCTCTAGAGACTGAAGTGTCTTTTACATTTCTGTCTCCATTACTGAAGTCATGTTGTCTTACCTGTCAGTCTTTGATTAGATCTTGGTCTCCATGAAAATGGCCACCTCCATAGGCATCAATACATGGACATAGGTCACAATTTCTGAACTGTGTCATCATGCCACAGATGGTGAAGCCAACCACGTCTTGTACTGGCTCAGCATCAGGGAGAATGCCAGACTCTTCTGGGACTGAGGGAGATCAACCCTTTTTTAGGGAGTCTCCCTGACATTCAGGAGAGTTGGCAAGTATGTCGAAAACATAAGATGATAATGTGTATGGCCATTAGGGAGGCAGAGCTGTGCATGATTTTGTTCCCGTATTCTTAAGCAAAACCAAGCCACCATCGTAAATGAGTGCAAGAACGGCCAAAGTAAATTACTCCATATTTATTCATATATGTGTTTGTTTGGATTAGCTCTACTATAGATTATTATTATTATTATTATTATTATTATCATCATTAATTTATTAGGCGCCACAAGGTATCCGCAGCGCCGCACACAGTACCAACAGTAGACTATACAGGGTGAAACCATACAGAACAATGAACAAAAAGTACCAATACTTCAGAAACTCCGGCTAGTCATATGCAGTAAAGACGGAGCGGAAGAACAGTTATGGAGACAGGAGGGGAGGGGGCCCTGCTCATACGAGCTTACATCCTAAGGGAGGGTAAACAGACCAGGCACAAGAGGAGCCAGTTGAGGCAAGAGGAGAGAAGGGAGGATGAGCAAAGGGAGGAGATGGGGGTTAAGTAGATGGTTGGTAGGCTTTGAGGAAGAGGTGAGTTTTGAGTGCACGTTTGAAGGAGCACAGAGTAGGAGAGAGACGGATGGAACGAGGGAGGTCGTTCCAGAGAAGGGGGGCTGCACAGGCAAGGTCTTGGATTCTGGAGTGGGAAGAGGTGATAAGGGTGGAGGAGAGGCGGCGGTCGTTGGCCGTGCGCAGGAAGCGGGCAGGAGTGTGAATGGAGAGGAGGTTAGAGATATAAGGGGCAGTAGAGTTGGAGAGAGCCTTGTAAGTGGTGGTGAGGAGTTTGAAAAGGATTCTGTAGGGGAAGGGGAGCCAGTGTAAGGCAAGGCAGAGAGGGGAGGTAGAGGAGCAGCGGCGTGAGAGGAAGATGAGTCTTGCGGCCGCATTGAGTATAAAGCGGTGGGGGAGAGACGGGAGTGGGGGAGGAGGTTACAATAATCAAGGCGGGAGATGATGAGTGCGTGGATGATAGTTTTGGTGGCATCCTGAGAGAGAAAAGGACAGATGCGGGCTATGTTGCGTAGTTGCAAGCGACAGGCTTGGGCAAGGGAATGAATGTGGGGGGCAAAAGAGAGAGAGGAGTCGAGGGTGACACCCAGGCAGCGAAGTTGGGTGACAGAGGACATGGTGGTGTTGTTGACGACAATAGAGAGGTCATCGTGGGATGGGAGTCTGGGCGGAGGAAAGACAATGAGTTCAGTTTTAGAGATATTGATTTTGAGAAAGCGCTCTGACATCCAGGAGGAGATGGCGGAGAGGCAGTCGGATACCCGAGCGAGGAGGGTGGAGGAAAGATCAGGAGAGGAGATATAGAGTTGAATGTCGTCAGCATAAAGGTGATACTGAAGACCTAAGGAGGAGATGAGAGCACCAAGGGAGGAAAGAGGGTTCAGTTAGAGGAAAAGAGGGTTCAGTTAGTAGCGGTTTCTTTGGCGGTTTTAAAACATGGCCACATATTGCCAGTGGTTTTCTCATCCAAACCGCAGGATTTACTATCGAGTTGTTTGGAGGATAAAAGGTAAAAACCTAGGGAAAAACGCCAGGTAAAAGGTGGTTGTGAGAAGCGAGATATCTATCTGACCATACAGAACATAAGAATAGGTACAATACACTTATTAATTATACACTTATTAATAATGAGGGTAATCATTATTAATTAAGGAGGAAAAAAATAATTATGATCTTATGGGGCAAAATTAATTTCTGAATATATTATGGGAGGATCAATGTATCATTTCATCATTATATTATGGTGGCAGTACTATTTGATTGCTAACAGGGCAATAATAATTTACTTATGATGGAAGCAACACTTATTATTTTATGATGTGAGCACCATTTATAGTGCACACTTGTGGCATTACAAGTGCCAGCATGAACTTGTGCCCATTATGCCCTCAGTTAATTAGAATTAGTAATAGAAATATAATATTACAGAACATCATTATATATTATATCTAAATGTTAATCTATTCACAGGCTTCAACTTTGTTGTTAAATAAATGTTGGGAACACTATTAAATTTAGAATAGATTTATTTTTTAAATAAAATGATATAACATTTTTTATGACTCTTCAGATTAGTGTTAGACTTATTACACTACTTGTTTCACTACACATTGATTCTGTTCTGACTCGTTCATCCGGGTCCAGCGGGGATGAAACAGACAGTTAGGGATTTAAATCAGACACCACTGTGGATTAGGGAAGATTTATAAACCCATCACTCAACTCTATGTTTTTACTCTGTCCATTATTAATGCATGATGGGGAAAAAATGTGCCTATTGTAATAAATGAGGACCCGTTAATTGTAATTTATATTCATAGACTGCAATCTCTTGGGTTAAGTAATAATGTGGGGGGAGTTTATAAGTAGTCCCTCACCCACATTAGGGTCTGATGACTGTTGAAGTTTAATAATTGGATGAAGGTGGTAATCAATATATTCTGTACACTACAATCAGTTGCGATGAGATTAGTATGCAATTGAATAATTATTATTGCAAATAACAACATGCATAAATTAGTTTAATCTATTTATTTTAGTTAATATAAAATATAAAGTGGTAAAGAGGCTAAATAATGTTTACAACATACAAATTACATCGAGTTTGGTATCATTCTGTTCTCAATTGCATGAGAATGTTTCCGGAATTATTTATGTAGGGTTCACCCTTTGTGAACGCTAGTTATAAATATCACTTTTTTATCCACTAAATAGCCAGCTCACAGGAATCATAAAAAACTGTTTATACAGGTCTACAGGCGGGAATCTGGAGAAGGGCACCTGGCAATCTCAAGGAACATGACCAAAGGAATCTACCAATGACACATCAAGTTCCTGGGAGGTCAAGACCCTTCAACCTATGAATGAAGACCTTAATTCTATAACTGTGTATCTATGTGATGCCACTGCTTTTTACAACTGTACAGTGTATAAATTGTTAAGCCTTGGCGCTGGAACCCAGAACATTCTCATAGCAGCCTATGCTAGTACTAGCAGGTGCATGCTTATGCATACCAAACTTTGCCTTGTAATATATTTTGCAAATAAAATCTTTGTGCTTTGGAACCACGGCGATCGCATTAAACAATCTTTATTGGTGACTATAGTTACGGACTTAGCATGATGTTTAACTCATATGGGCGCTACTGCAGCGCTAAACTTTTTAGCTAATGCATTTCCTGCTCTAAAATAGATAAAGTGAGTCCATCACACCTCCAAAACACCCCAAGGCCCCTTTTATTCACCAAACATGGCTTATTCACCTCCATTCAAACCATGAGCAGAGGAAAATCAGCAGTTGTACCTCATGTTTGAGGCCAACTACAGTACACTCATACAAGTTATTTGATATGTATAACGTTTTGACTTTTGTTTAATTTTTAAAACAAGGCATTTTTTTACATTTTTTTTTTAAAATAGAGCACATTACTAAAAAACAACCCCCTACAAACATGTGTATTGTAACAAAAAAACACTTGTCTTAAATTATCTCAACATTAAGTTATACTTTCTCAGAGATCCTGAAACAAAGTTGTCAAAACACAAAACAGGAAGTCGGGAAAAACAGTAAAATTTTCAACCGTAAACTGACCCAAATATATCATTTTGTTTGGCATGGAGAATCCACAGAAGGTTCTGTGTTGACAAGTCAAATGTCAGGTCAATATATTTTATACTTTTGAGCTAGCTCCTCAAAGGGCATATTTTACCCCCTCATAAAATGAACAAGGTAGAATGTAAATTATTAGAGCCAATCTTAGTATGAGACATGAATGATGCACCACAATACTTTTATAACCTCATTTATAAGGAATGTTACCTGGTTATAGAGGCCATGTTATAAGTTATTCAAAGTCCATGGGGTATGTTTACTAAACTGCGGGTTTGAAAAAGTGGAGATGATGCCTATAGCAACCAATCAGATTCTAGTTATCATATATTTAGACCTTTCTACAAAATGACAGTTAGAATTTGAATGGTTGCTATGGGCAACATCTCCACTTTTTCAAACCCAGAGTTTATTAAATATACCCCCATGTCTTTACTTTAACCACTTGTATTCCTGTTTATTTTTCATAGTGCACCCTTTACCCATCACTGAGCAAAGTGGAAATGCTTCATTGTATGGTGTCAGTGACATTATTTTAATTTAAAATTAAGAAATGACCAAATAAGCTTATTGAACTAAAACAGAAAAAAAACATAAAAATGCATTAATCACATAGCACAAGGGGTTATTTTACCATCTATTTTTCTAGAATGCAGTAAAACATTACTGACCCCCCCACAAAGCAAGAAAGCAGGCAGTGGAGAAGACAACACATGCAGTTCAGGAAAGAGTCTCTGTAGTTTGGCATGACTGCAAAAACTAATTCAGCTGTGTCCAGAGAACATTCTGTAACAGAATCATCTTTCTTTGTATAACTACATGATAGTTGACCTTATTACAATATAAAACACATATTAAACATACATTATGCATGTGTTATATAAATGCACTCAACACTAAATATCTTACATTACTATTAACTGCGTTATGTGGCAGTTGTACACACTATACTGTAAAATAGTTTGCTTACAAAATGCCAAAATATAAAATAGTCTAACATAAAAATGCTCTAAAATGATAATATATCACCAAATATATTCTAAATTAAAATAAAATGATGATAAAAGCATAGAGAAAAAGGGTGAACTCACCATAGGTCACTTCTGTGCGGTTTAAAGAGCGTCTGTGAGGACAGCTCTGTCTCAGCTGGAGGTGCATGTAAGGAGAATGGAAGGACTGCAGCCCTCCTTCAGCTCAATGCTCCTGGGCTAGAACTGTCACTAGCTAGTCATTGGTTTTAGAGGCAAGAGGAAATAATGCACTCCTCTGCTTGTTACATAACCTTCAGACTCAGCAATCAAAGCGATGTGCTCACTTCAGGAGGCAGCAGAATACAAGCATTGAACAAGACTGCTCCTTTCTCACTCCCCAAAGTAAGGAGTCCTGGGAAAGTTAATGGCAAAGCATTAACACTTCATGCCAGGCAATGTCTTACACATTATTTGCACTCTGATAGCTACTGTCTATATTAAATATAAAATATCAGCAATTTTATACATACTGTATTTAGACATAGGTCCACATTATATACGTGGTGATAAGTTTGGCTGAGATGCCAGACAGGAGATTTATCCAGACACAGAAGCTGCCACCTCCTCCCATTAATGCTGCACTGCACCACACCTTTGCCCTCAACAGTCACCACTTCAGAGCTTTGACCCTACAGCATCACTACACACACAAGTAGCACAACACACGCTCAGCCACAGGACTGATAAATAACTGTGTAAAACAAGGACTTATATCTCACCACAAAAATCATTGGTAGTAGGTCTGAAATGCCAGCTTGCCATAATGTTAATTTTTGACATCTGTCTTTCAAGTGCCAACATTTTCTGCAGGGCTGCATTATCTAAACATGTAATTAAAATAAGGTATATGCAGTATATATGATTTAAGGCTTTGATAAATGGTGATTTATTTTTCCTAGACACAACAGATTTCCTGAATAACCCTTCATACAATTAGGACAGGCATAGCAATGTTACAGTTAGCTGCCCTAGAACCATAGGACAATAGAACACAACAAGATAAATAAAAGATTTGCAGCCTGTGGGTTATATGTCACATATGTTACAGAGTATATTGGGAACCACCTGTCACAGAGCCTAGGATTCTCGGACCTTGATTTGCCAAGTTTAATGCTACTCTTACCAGAGGCGCAAAGTCTAACGTAGCGGCTGGTATTCTCTAGGGACCCTCGCAAAAAGGTATGGGTTTCGCTGCTTCTACTACACAGGTCGCGGTCCTCTAGGGAGTACTTGGTGATATTAACAGGAAACAGGCAACAGGATTTGCGAACGGCTGGTGGTTAAGCACTCGGACAGTCTGCGGACTGCAGAGCTTCACTACTAGAGTGGTGGAAATAAGAGCAGTGAACTGTGGGCTGCAGAGTATTACCGCTGGAATGATGAAGATGAGAGCGATGATCTGCGGGCTGCAGAGTATTACCACTGGAGTGGTGAAGATGAGAGCAGTGAACTGCGGGCTGCAGAGTATTACCGCTGGAATGATGAAGATAAGAGCGATGATATGCGAGCTGCAAAGTATTACCACTGGAGTGGTGGAGATGGAAGATACACAACCTACTCAGAGCAGGTAGTAGACCTAAAGAACAGGCATTGAGTGAAGAGGGGGTGTGTCTTAAATAATAGGAGGCCTAATTGAGGGCCAATAGGAAGTCAGGCAAAGTTTTAAAGAGAAATCGGGTAGCGCATGTGCAGTATGGTGGCTTAGTGGTTAGCACTTCTGCCGCATAGCACTGGGGTCATGAGTTCGATTCATGACCATGGCCTTATCTGTGTGGAGTTTGTATGTTCTCTCTGTGTTTGCGTGGGTTTCCTCTGGGTGCTCCGGTTTCCTCCTATACTCCAAAAACACACTGATTTAACTGGCTGCTATTCATTTGCCCTTAGTTTCTCTCGGCCTGTGTCTGTGTAGGTGTATGTTAGAGGATTTAGAGTGCAAGCTCTAATGGGGCAGGGACTGATGTGAATGAGATCGCTGTACAGCGCTGCAGAATTAGTGGCGATAGATAGATAGATAGATAGATAGATAGATAGATAGACTTTTGGAAGTTACAAGATGCTTTTTGTTTTTTAACATTTGAGGTATTGCATCCTTTTAGATAAAAACCAACATGCATTAAAAAAATAAAATTAATATGTTAGAAATGTATTTTATTCAAATTATAATTCATTGATCCTAACTATGTTATTGTATAACAATGACAAACGAAAAATAGAGTATAGCATTGCAACATTTTTTGGGAATAAGAATAACACCATATTCTATCAAAATAGGATGTAAGAATGATTTTTTTCTAAGTTAAGTATAACTACATAATACATTTTGTTCATTTCTTTATGTATCCTATTAAAAATAGCATCATTTCATAACACTTTCAACTTAAAACAAATTTCATCTTGCGATATTGTTTTTGGCTTATTTTCTTCTTTCTTAATTGACTTGTGTGGCAAATCTATCAAAATTACTTTGTTTTTAATATTAGCTTCAAACACACAACTATTGCAATAGTGAAAAAGTAATATTCCAGCGCTAAATATACGATGATATATAATTAAAACCAATCTTACAACATAAGTCAATCAAGAGGCAGTGGTATCCACAAACAACATAAACTAGATGATGTTTGCACAACAATAAGTCCGATTATAAGTCATGAGTACAAGTGATCTATGAACTAATGACTTATAATCGGACTTATTGTTGCACAAACATCATCTATTTATATTGATATCACTCCTTTAAGACTAAATTTCATCACAGATCGCCACTGCCACATACCAATTGCCACAAACACATATCTGCCATATTTGCAACTATCATTGATACAGCCAGCACTATTAGGGATTCATAGAGTACCAACCTAGGTAATCACCAACATCACTAATTTTGCGTTTGAATATTACTTTTTCATTGTGGATCTATACATACGGGGTTTGGGATCACCATGTGCTCTTTTCAGCTGCTTTAGCAAGATAAGAACATGCATTTGCGCATTTCAACCTGTGTCATTAACTATTGAAGTAGGCCGATGGTTTGCATGAAAATATGCCTCCTAATAGCCAAATCTTAAAGATATGTGTTAGTCAGAATTGGACGCATCACTAAGGGGAGTGGTTGACTTGCATCTCCATCACCTTACTGTACTGAACTTACCTGTGATTGACCACAATGTACTTTTCTAACTACAATGAGTCACAAGTGTGAGTTACAATCAACTCAAGCCTGCAAGTTGTGCACAAATCTTGTAAATGGACATACATAAATCAGGTTCTTAGCCTATTGACAGGAGTGAGCTGGGCCATGAATTATTATAAAGTATGAAATAAGACAACACATTAGAGACATATAAAATGTAAAAAGAAAATGAACATTGATTCTAGGCACTACCTACTATCAATTACTTGTGAGGCCTTCACAGGTACTAGCTGAGATCTGACTGATGATTCCATAGGTCTATCTTTTCACCTTTGGATGCTCTTTCACCACTTCTAGAGCTCTCACTGCTATAAGCTGTGAATCAGCTGTGACAACTCTCAGGTAGTCTATGGATAAGAAACTAGTGACGTTTTCTGTGCACATGTAGTCACTGAAACCACTTGTGACAACAGATACCTCATGTGTTTTTCTTTATTAAAGAAAAGGGGAAAAAAATCAATTTCAGATCCATAAATTCTGCCAAATTAATGAAATAAGCAGCTGTGTGCTGGAACCTTAATAATGGAAACTGCTTTTAATGAAGGTTTCAATAGACCCTTTACTTCAGTAACAAGGAAGGAAATGTACTATGATCTCTTGACATCTCTCATTGATTTGTATCTAAGGCTTGATTAGCTTGGCAAGTACATGTTCATCAATAGAAATACACCTTCTATACTTCCTAACTTGTATTGCTGCCTACGTGGGTGTATTTGCACAGAATTCTTTTGAACAAACCTTTGGAGGAATCGACTGTCTGCCAAAATGATGCTGCCCTCCCAAACGAAAGGTCACAAGTCACACCTATTATTCCTACTGTAACAAGCATCAGGCAACATATTAGGGATCTTTGTAAAAACTGATGTATAGGTAATGCAAAAAAAGCTGTATTAAGCCTCAGTCAATATTGTGTCCCTTTATCTCTATAGACGCTATGAGAGGTATTTGTATATTTTGGAACTGCTGGCAAGACTGCAATTACTTTTTTTTACTTTTACAGGCAATTTTGTTAGCAGACAGTACCGATCATATATCAAATGAGGAGGTAACTGCAGAGTGATAAAGTAAATATAACACAAGATTCCTAAGAACTGATCATTCATGTCACAATAGCACTGTCAAAGTATTTGTTAAACAGATAACGAGCAGGGAAGAAGAGCCCATGTGGGATTAAAACATAAACACACAAATAAGTACTGGAGATATCAGGGGTGAGGGGAAAATTATATTTGAACAGTTGCTTTTGGAAACAATCATCAGAAATCAAGGGTCATCAATGGCACAATGGTATTCCTTCTACCAAATGTGCCAGGACCTATAGACTGTTTATGATAGGTATAATATTTCCTCATGGCCACCAGAATCAGTTGTTGATTGTAGTCTACGTTTTTCCAATTATTATTTGCTCCGTTCATTTGTATACAACTCTTTATTAAAGTCCCTTTGATACATTGTATGTTGATGGCTTGTTTTGAATGCTTGCTATTAACTCTTGAAATGACAATATATTTATCATTATCATCAGCTATTTATTTAGCGCCACTAATTCCACAGCATTGTACAGAGAACACACTCACATCAGTCCCTGCTTCATTGGAGCTTACAGTCTAAATTTACTAACACACACACAGACAGAGAGAGAGAGACTAGGATCAATTTGATAACAGCCAAATAACCTACCAGTATGTTTTTAGAGTGTGGGAGTAACAAGGAGCACCCGGAGGAAACCCACGCAAGTACAGGTAGAACATACAAACTCCACACAGCTAAGGCCATGGTCGGGAATCAAACTCATATCCCCAGTGCTAGCCACGAAGCCACTGTGCTGCCCATCGTTTGAAACTAAAATTACAAATCCAGCATAAAATTTAAATTAAATGTAAACCAACAACCCTTATAGTGTAGAGTATTTGTAATAATTCCACCCCCTTCTCTGGTTACTGTCTCTATTCCCTCTGCTTATCCTGCCAGCACTGCCTATTTTGCACAGAAAGTTTGGTGTAGTTTGGAAATCTCATATAATTTCCCAGAGACAATCTATAGCCTATACTATTAAAATGTAGTTTACACTGTTGCATTATTACTCTATGCAAAGTATAAAATGTTTTAATTATAATACAAAATGAATATTAATGATTAAAGACTTGTTGACGTGATAAATATGTGGGTGACTCTCTTCATTGGCATAGGAATCCTTAGAATTTAACAGCATTGGGGCTCAGACTACTAGAATACTTTCTACCTGCCAAACAGGGCTCCTGACACTGTATCTTCTGGTTGTTTTGGAAACCATTGAACATGAAACATGATACAGTTTTGTAACAGACAATAAATGAAAAACAAAGTTTATTTACATATTGTCTTCTTCTATGTTCCATGACTATGACAAATGTCCACTGAAAATAAAGGGTACAACAAGTTGGATGCATGAGCTTTGTTTCATATAAAGGTGCAGTTGATACCATGACGTTCCTAGGTATACACTGCACTGGTAGCATATGGCTACTGTATAGTGCATTGCAGCAGTCAAGAACATGACACACAGACAGCACTGTTTTTTTCAGCTTGTATTACAGGATATGCTATATTAAATATGCTGTGGAGCAGGAGTGAAGGGTTAGCTTTAGGAGAGTGACCTTTATATAAGTACAGCCAAATTCTTACTGTAATTGATCTAATAATAAAGTTAAAATATTTGTTTGGCATGGAGTGACCTGGTATATTAGTATTTGTGATGAGTAGGATGCACCTTCACTTTTGCCTTAGGCAACAGAATGCTTCATTGGTTATCAGAATAACACTACAGATGTACCAAGAGTTAAACTAACATTTAACACGGCACAACTTAATTCATGCACAGTACATTACTCTTACAGTAACACATCACATATTGTTGCATCAAGTTCCCAAAACATAATAATGAAATTCCTGCAAGAAATGTTTCTGCTATCAGATGGCACCTTCACAGAATCATATTACCCTTGTTTGAAGACTAAATTATAAGCAGCACAAGTGTACTGTGCTTTGTGAACTAAACTGCTATGTTCATATGTTGGTTTAAATTAGTGAATTGGCAGTGGTTTGTGGTCAGGTAACTGTCAATCACTGTCAGAAAAACGCAGACAGCGGAAGAGCAGAGAACTACAAGTGATTGACAGTTACCTCCGCTCAGACCAGGATGCTGCCACGTTTAAAAAAAATAAAATAAGAAAACAAAGCGGAAACAATGTGTCTACCCAAATCCTTAACCGGAGAGAACAAGCTGGGTTGTTTTTCAGTTCCTTTCTCCAAATAAGCATGTGTCTGGGGCTAGTTTTCACTATAGTAGGGGGACCCTTTAGTAGAAATCAAGCACAAAAATAGAAGTGTAGTTGTGAATCCAATACAAAACAATGTACCTGCTCTGCAATGAGGGCTTGCTCTGCAACAGCCCCTGAGTACGCACCCTTAGCTCTTCTTGATCTTCCATCAGATCAAAACATTCTCACAGGATTTTGAGGTTCAACACACTACTTACCATCGTTGAAAGAGATTTCTATGGTAGGTCCAAATCATGAAAGTATATTTTTAAACTGATGTAACAAGGTAAGAAAAACCCTGCTATCATTCTGAATTGATACCTCTTTCACTGAGTTCCATTTATTTGTTTTTTAATATATGGATTTAAGCTGCCTGTTTGATTGATACACTGTACACTTCTAGATATGAACCAGTAAGTGGTATCATCATCATCATCATCCTTTATTTATATAGCGCCACCAATATGCATTAGTCTCATATTCTTGCTCAGTCTGCAGTGTGATTTCTTCATATAATTCATGAATATCGGCTGATAGCAACTTTAAGTCACACTGCATCTATGAGGCTATGTGGCTGTATGTCCCACTTTATTGATGAAAAGGAGTGCTGCAAAGAATAACAAGGTTGAAGGGTTTGTGCCCACTGCAAATATGATATAATTTACATTTTCAACTTTAATTTCAGTCCTGGTGCTGCTGTATCGTGAAATAATCCTTTCCAATGCAACCCGCTGGCATCCACATATTCACCTTCTCCCATCATCCTGTGAAGGTAAAGAGACTGGGTGAGGCTTGATTCTCTCTGACACGTACTTCATGCATGAAATGCTCTAATTTACTGCCCTAGATGTCTATTTATGCTACAGCTGATTGTTCTCTTAAACTGGATAACATGTGACAGATTAACGCACAATGAAATTGAAATGTTATTTGAAATGGACTTTAATTAGCAGCATAATTGGTTTTATTTTAGTATGCCCTCTTTTGATAATATGTGCAGGAATCAAACTGTTACATTTGGTATATAAATGACAAAGTTATGGATAGATAGGATACATGAGACACTAGGGGGTATATTTACTAAACTGTGGGTTTGAAAAAGTGGAGATGTTGCCTATAGCAACCAATCAGATTCTAGTTAGCATCTTGTAGAACATACTAAATAAATGACAGAGGTAAAGTCGCATAGTAATGGTAGGTAAAACCGCATGATAATGGCAAATAACTTCACATGGTAAAGACAGGTAAAACCGCATGGTAAAGGCAGGTAACTCCGTATGGTATCGGCAGGTATGGCCACATGGTTACAACAGATACAGCAGCACAGATATGTCAGGTAACGCTGAATGTATACGACTGGTAAAGCAGAACGGATTTGACAGGTAAAGCAGCACGGTAACGACAGGTAAAGCAGCACAGTAACGACAGGTAAAGCAGCACGGTAACGACAGGTAAAGTAGTAAGGTAACGACAAGTAAAGCTGCACGGTAACGACAAGTATAGCAGCACGGTAACGACAAGTAAAGCAGCACGGTAATGACAGGTAATGCAGCACAGTAACAACATGCAAAGCATTGTGGTAACGATAGGTAAAACAGCACGGTAATGGCAGGTAAAAGCACGGCAATGCCAAAAACAGCATGGATACAGCAGATAAATTAGCAAGGTTACGACAGGTAAAGCAGCACGGTAACGACAGGTAAAGCAGCACGGTAACGACAGGTAAAGCAGCACGGTAACGACAGGTAAAGCAGCACGGTAACGACAGGTAAAGCAGCACGGTAACGACAGGAAAAGCAGCACGGTAACGACAGGAAAAGCAGCACGGTAACGACAGGAAAAGCAGCACGGTAACGACAGGAAAAGCAGCACGGTAACGACAGGAAAAGCAGCACGGTAACGACAGGTAAACTAGTAAGATAAAGACAGGTAAAGCAGCACGGTAACGACAGGTAAAGTAGTAAGGTAACGACAAGTAAAGCTGCACGGTAACGACAAGTATAGCAGCACGGTAACGACAAGTAAAGCAGCACGGTAACGACAGGTAATGCAGCACAGTAACAACATGCAAAGCATTGTGGTAACGATAGGTAAAACAGCACGGTAATGGCAGGTAAAAGCACGGCAATGCCAAAAACAGCATGGATACAGCAGATAAATTAGCAAGGTTACGACAGGTAAAGCAGCACGGTAACGACAGGTAAAGCAGCACGGTAACGACAGGAAAAGCAGCACGGTAACGACAGGTAAAGCAGCACGGTAACGACAGGTAAAGCAGCACGGTAACGACAGGAAAAGCAGCACGGTAACGACAGGTAAAGCAGCACGGTAACGACAGGAAAAGCAGCACGGTAACGACAGGAAAAGCAGCACGGTAACGACAGGAAAAGCAGCACGGTAACGACAGGAAAAGCAGCACGGTAACAACAGGTAAACTAGTAAGATAAAGACAGGTAAAGCAGCACGGTAACGACAGGTAAAGCAGCACGGTAAGGACAGGTAAAGCAGCACGGTAACAACAGGTAAAGCTGCACGGTAACGACAAGTATAGCAGCACGGTAATGACAAGTAAAGCAGCACGGTAACGGCAGGTAATGCAGCACAGTAACAACATGCAAAGCATTGTGGTAACGATAGGTAAAACAGCACGGTAATGGCAGGTAAAAGCACGGCAATGCCAAAAACAGCATGGATACAGCAGATAAATTAGCAAGGTTACGACAGGTAAAACAGCACGGTAACGACAGGAAAAGCAGCACGGTAACAACAGGTAAAGCAGCACGGTAACAACAGGTAAAGCAGCACGGTAACAACAGGAAAAGCAGCACGGTAACAACAGGAAAAGCAGCACGGTAACAACAGGAAAAGCAGCACGGTAACGACAGGTAAAGCAGCACGGTAACAACAGGTAAAGCAGCACGGTAACGACAGGTAAAGCAGCACGGTAACGACAGGTAAAGCAGCACGGTAACGACAGGAAAAGCAGCACGGTAACGACAGGAAAAGCAGCACGGCAACGACAGGAAAAGCAGCATGGTAACAACAGGAAAAGCAGCACGGTAACGACAGGTAATCTAGTAAGGTAACGACAGGTAAAGCAGCACGGTAACGACATGTAAAGCATTGTGGTAACGATAGGTAAAACAGCACGGTAATGGCAGAAAACAGCATGGATACAGCACGTAAATCAGCATGGTTACGATAGGTAAGTGTTAGGCTGCCGGTTTGATAACTAACTTGCAGAACAGAACACCTATAGCAGCCGCCTTTCCCGTAGAGCTTTATGTGCTCACAGGTACTTGGATGCCCCCAGCACTTAACTCCTAGCATAGTGCAAGTTCGTTATTCAATACCGCAGTGGCAGGCCAGGGGAGGCAGAGTAGATGGTAACAGATGGTAGGCGTAAGCCGAGGTCAGGGGTCACAAGCAAGATAGCATGGTCAGATAACTCGCCAAGGGTCAGGGTCACAGGCAAACCAGCAGAGTCCAAGATACAGGCCAAAGGGTCAGGGTCACAGGCAAGCAGGCAGGGTCCAAGGTACAGGCAAAGGGTCACAACAGCAGGTCCAATAGAAAACAGGCAGAGTATCCACAGGAACGGGGACAAGCAGGAACAGGACAAGAGCAGGTCAGCAAACAGGGTAAGTCCACGCTATAACCGGCAGGGAGGCTAAACCCTCCATGCCTTAAATATTTGAACCAGCCAATCAGGGCTTTGCCCTGTAACAATCCTCAGGACCTCACCAATTCATAAATTGCCTCTTGCCATTAATCAGCCCACAGGCTGTATACACTTCAGCGCACACACCCGGCTGCCCAGTGCTGCCGGGGCGTGCTAACAGGACACTCGGCGCCCGGCTGTTGCCCTGGCAACAGTCGGGGCAGAGAAACAGGAAGTGACGCTGTGGTCGTCATGGAGACGGCCGGGATGCCAGAACCAGAAGGAAGTGAGTTACGGCGGTGCCCGCGGCCGCCGCCGCTCCTGACAGTAAGTAGCATGGTAATGGCAAGTAATGCAATAGGTACATGACAAAAGATAATGCAGTATAGCGGTTAGCACAATAACAAAGACACACAGGTAAAGAAATAAGACAGTATTTGACAGGCAGAATTGTGTATTTATCTGTCTGCACAAGTACAACTATGCTTGCTTGTCTTTCATGCAATGCGCTGAAGTTTGCCCGATGTAAGCTGCTGGTCCAGAAAAGCATTGCAATGTATTTTGTGCCACTGACCAACCGTAAACAGCTACTGCCTGATGAAAGACCATTCATGTAAAACTAGTTAGCAAAACTAACAACAGAAAAGAGATTTTAATTTAAAACAATTAGAACAAATTTAACATACGCCAAACAGCACGAAAAGAGTTAACTTTAAAACATTGTTAATAAAACCACAGATGAAAGAATTATGAAGCAAAATATATTTTTAGAAGCCAGTGAAGTAGTTAATTTATACGAGACAGAAACCTAACAATGGGGCAATACGCATGGACAGGTGTATAGAAAAATTTGGACAAAAAAGGAGCGACAGTTTGGATGTATGATACTCATTTTAACTGTGCATATTCCATGTCACTTATGGAATAATAGACTTAGTATTACTGATCTTTTTACCTCTTAGGGACTATCATTTGTTGTAATTCAGAAATTTTTGCTTGTTTATTAAAAGTTGAAACCTGTCACCGCTACCCTGCTCAGTAAGTATGGGATGATTATGAGCAATATGTTTAATTACACTCAAGTACTGAAGCATCTTTATATCTGTAAATGTTGTACAAATCATTTTGATGTCAACACAGCTAGTGTGCCGTTAGTGTTTCAGCTGTACCAATATCCGCCATGCCCGCCCCAACTGGTGACTTGCTTGGAATAATCCAGTACTTGAAAAATATCTATAAGACTTTACTGCCTGAAGATCAACCCTCAATAAAAATCCAATTATCTTGAAAAAACTCTATAAACAAAAAACAATAAACTTAGGTACTGTCATCCTCTACAACTATTAACATGGCATGTAACTGTAATGGCTTTAACAACCTATTAGTTTTGCTCTTCATTTTTCTATATCTGCCTGTGGGTGATATGCTGAAAAGTAAATAAATTATATAAATATTTTTTTCTAAACAGCAGACAGTTTTTGAGACGCAGATTAATAAAATTAGAAGACAGAGCCATCCGTAAGGAGATTAATTGTGTTCATTAACTGGCTAATGTAGTGTTTCTACTTCTTAGGTTAAGAGGATGATTTCTAAAATTAACACATATTAATCAAAGTGAGTAGATTAATTGCACTTAATTTGTTGCAAAATATAATGATCGTGTCTTTAAAGGGGACGTACTAATAATTCTGACATTCTCAAATTAAAATATTATGGGGGCTGTTGAAACCCCTGCCGTTCTTGAGATTAGTGGCACTATCTGGAAAACATACTTCTTAGTGTGCATTTATCTAGGGTCAGAACACTTTTATGTTATCAGTCTTAATCTCCCCTGTATGTCTCTGTGGAACCAGTTTTGAAATGAGGATAAAACAACCTAAAAACTAAGCAAACCAGTGGCACAATGTGCACAGCAGCACAGAGTATGTCAGAATAAGGTGTCCTGATCTTATGGGAGACTGTTATCTGTCCACTTGTGTTTCTTAGTGAGAGAAGGTTTTCATGTGTCAGGGACAGTGTCATGATGAATGAAGGCATCCAGGAAGCAACATGCTGGGAGTGAGATATTGGAAGAAGCAGGATTCCTCAGTACTACAAAGAAGTGATATGAGGCTTCTGTCAAACTGAGGCAGATAGGGTGTGGTGTCAAACACACCTCTACACCAAACAAAGGTCACACAAACTTGTTTCAATGCAGTGGTGTCATCTACTAAATGGCTACATCTGCTGCAAAATTTTACACTGTACAAGGGCTCAACAGGGGTTCCACCTGCATTTGACACCTATGTCGTTTTACTATTATGGCAACATAGGCACAGGCCTAAGGCTTGAGGATGGTAAGTGAGCACTTCCTATCATCTCTGCAGTCAAAGAGTCTATTAACGTCACCATTGGAACTTTTCTCCTGGGTTACAAAATGGACCGCTGCCGGGGAAGTAAATGGATCTTACTAAACAGAGCCTAAGTGGTGGTATGTTGGACTTCCACCTGGAATATTTATGTGATGTGTGTACTGATTATCTAGGGGTTTCTGAGACAGTGAGCACCATAAGTACCTCTCTTCATTGTATTCAGTCAGAGAGGTGCTGGAGACATTTCTGGAGTCAAAGTTGGCCCTTGTAAACACAAGGATGCATTGTACATGGATGATCTCCTAGACAAACTACCCACGCCTAGACTCCCTCCCTAATGTACTATAGGAAATCCATATATACAGCAATGTATCTAACTTTAAAATAAATGCTGATAAAAAAAATGAGATTTTAGACCTGATCCTTCATCCTCAGACAAAAAAAATCATCTTGCAGCTAATTTCCCATTTCGATGGCAATCTCATAAACTAATGTCACTCTCCACCTTCAACTACAGTGAGCATGGAGATTGCATCAAAGATAGCCAATTATCTCTCAATTTTAACTTTATTGTGGGTTCCTCCACATCAGAGAGTGCTATGCTTCAAACTGATTACAACTATATTGTTATCTCTACGAACTTGAGATTCAAGTATCCAATTGTTTAACTCGTTTACAGAAAATCCAAGATGTCCCTGATGGTGAAACAATTCGGCCTCACTCCTTTTCCTGGATTCCAAGTTTCATCTTGCTGGACTAATCGGGATCTAAAATTCGTAATCAACCTTGCCCCATTGCATAGCTCTCCCTCCATGGTATAAGAGAAGTTTGGGAACCTAAATACGGGGCTTGGCATGGGACCCAAGAATCTGCATAAAATAAAACGGTAGATGGAGACCCTGGAACCAAAGGAATAGAAGACCATTTAAGTGAATGTAGCTAAAAGTTTTACATGTGTTCACATAAAAGAAAATTCACGCGCCCATCCCAGGGATTGGATGTGATGCTTGAGTGAGCTTCTACTGGAAGATGTTTACTGTAAGGCTCAACTAAAGGGCACACTGTATGAAAACATCTCTCTGAACGATAATGGGGAGACCTCTAAGGTGACACTTTGGGTGACATTTAAGTGTGTGGTGAGAGGGAAGTATATTCAGTTAGGCACATTACTTATAAACAGGAGGCCCAAAAGGAAGCCTTACTACTACAAATACAAATGCTCAAAATGAACCATGAAAGACGTTTATGAGGAGCTAGCAGAAACTAGGTCAGCCTTCAACAAGTTGTTATCGACAAAATGAAACTAGACTTCCACAAGGGCAAAATCAGATATTTTCAATGGGGAAATAAGCTGTGTAGGTTACTAGTGAGAGCAGATATTGATATATCCACAACAGGGAATATCACTGTGAACGCTGACAAATCAATATAATACCTCCGGTGTTAAATAAATATAGACATATAAATATAAACAAATCCACAGGATGCCCAATATTTGTTTTAATTGATTGCTGCTCCTCATAAGGTTGTTGTGCTACAACCTTATTGCTCAAAAAAGACAACAAGAAAAAAGGAGGATTTTAAAGAAGCGCATCCCATTCATTCGAACTCCAAGGTGCCACCATATAATAATACTCGTCAGTATGTGTTAAAATTTAAACATTTTAATAAACATTAAAAAACATAGAAACATAAGTATAAAGGAAACAGTATATAAAAATACCAATTAGGAACCAGGATGATCATTTGTGTTAACCCACAACTTCTCCCCTTTTAGTGCACATAGGGGGAAGGTTTTATTAATCAGTTTTTGGATTGAAAAATGATCAATAAAAATATCTGGATCCTATTTCCAGGATACCCTGGAAACAGCCCAAACCAAACAGGAGACAGTAGCAGATTACCTCAAAACTATAGAATTTCTAAAGATCTCAGAGGAAACTCAGGTATCCCTAGAACAACCTTTCACTAGACAAGAATTAGGGGAGGTCATAAAATCCTCACCTGAAAGAAAGGGTGATGATGGGTTTTCCATCAAGTGTTATAAAACCTTTAAGGACGAATTGACTCCTCTTCCTCTCAAAGATTTTAATGAGGTCTCAAAACAATCATATCACAGTGCTCCCCAAAAAGAAGAAGAACCCTTCCCAGAGCTCCAGCTATAGGCCTATAACTCTAATAAATATACATGTTAATTTACTTGTAAATCTTATGGCTAACCTTCTTAAACCCCCCCTATTGCTGGAATTAATCCATAATGATCAAGAAGGTTTTGTGTCAGGAAAGAAAGGCATGTGACAATACCACAAAGGTTATAGATCTCGTTCATTACATCTCGGAAAACAAGGTAGAGTCCCTTCTGCTATCAACAGATGCAGACAAAGCTTTTGACAGAGTAGACTGACAATTTCTGACAGTGGTGTTGGGCTCTTCCTGTCTAAATACAATTCTAGTACTATAGTACTATATAGACATCCTACAGGATCAGGATTAAAGGTATTTTTTCTAACACAGTGGAAATTACAAACGGAACTAGACAAGGGTGCCCACTGTCTTTGTTATTCTTCATGCCCTGTATGGAAGCACTGTAAAGAGCAATTTGGCTTGACTCTGATATTAGTGGCCTGAAGCTTAGCAAGAAGGAATACAAGTTGGAATTTTTTACTTACAATTGTGATTGTTCTTATGATGTTATCATGCAATAATACTTTCCAGAATAATGGAGTGGACCTGATTGGATGGTGCAAAGCAATGGACAAAAGTGGAAAATAATTTCACTTATATGTCAGTAACTATTTCACCATGGCTTCTAAAAGTCCCTAGAATTAGACAACAGATAATTATGCCCACCCTAGAATGTTGAAGGAAACTTAGAACTCACAGGGACATTTCATCTCAGGTTGTCCTCATTGTCAATTACCCATTTCCAACTGGGCTACGGCCCAAATTTGGGGGCATGGACTCAGGCAGGAGTGTGACATGTGGGCAGTAGGTAGACAGTGTGTGCATGTCTTCCTTCTAGGAGAAATTTTCCCTCTCAACTCATGAACACCAGGCATACTTACAGCTCAGACACTTTTTGTTAGGGTCTACCTAAAATAAAAAATATCGGAAGTGAGCTGTCTTCATTTGAGACACTGTGCTTCTCCACTCTGGCCCTCTCAAAACTTTACAAGATACAATCAGTTATGTTTCACACCACGTCTCGATTTGTGGAGGCCTGGAATAGGGACTTCCCAGGGCCCATATATGAAAATGATTGCCCCAAAAGTTTCCAGATAATGCACACTTGCTCACTCAGTGTCTCAGTGGACAGGGCTCAATTTAAGATCTTGTCCAGGTGGTGTAGGACCCCAAGGGGTAAATTTATTAAACTGCGAGTTTCCAGTGGGTTTGAAAAGTGGAGATGTTGCCTATAGCAACCAGGTATTACTGGTATGCCATCCATATTCTATTGTTTATTCATTGTAATTATCCAGTGGAATTAAATAAAGAAAATAATTCTTTACATATATATATATATATATATATATATATACATACAAGTTAACCCGTGCATGATACTCATGCATTCTAGTCAAATCAAGCTACTTAAGGTGTTAAAAAGGTTCTTGTCATGCATTTGGGCCATAGCCCAGGCCTCCTCAGGGGAAGAGCGTTACTTCCCGACGTAAGCGCCCTTTTTTAACATGGTTTTGTCCACATGTCACCACCTCATCATTCTTCTCCATCACCTCATCCTTCATTTTCATCGACACATCTGTCCACATGTCTATCCAGACACAGGGATCTCTCTCAGCGGTCCTGAGTATCACACTCCTTTCACTCTGTCACCCCCGGCAACCACCAACCACTCCCCACTGTCACCCCCGGCAACCACCAACCACTCCCCACTGTCACCCCCGGCAACCACCAACCACTCCCAACTGTCACTTCTCCTTCAAGAAATATATATATATTTTTTTTAAATATTTATAAACACTTTTAACAATTAACAAATTAAATTAACAAATTAAAAACATCTTAGTATACCAAATTTCAGCCCTTTCTGAATTTTTTTTTCCACACACGCTAAGAATTTAGTAGGTCAGTGTATAACTCCGCCCAGCAGGTGGCGCTTCAGCTTGGTTTTATTTTTTACACACACAGACAGACTAATACACGCCACTAAGCATTTATATTATAGATATATATGATAAATCAGTATACCTGAGTTAATCTCTTATACCAGTGGTTCCCAAACTGTGTGCCTAGGCTTCCTGGGGTGCCTTGGAGATCTCACAGGGGTGCCTCGGCCAGGGCCAGTAGAAGCAAGGTGGGGGGCTACTTGGTAATTATATTGGCTTAGGGGTGCCTTCAAAAAATTTGGGAGACCCTAAGGGTGCCTTCAACTGAAAAAGTTTGGAATCCACTGTCTTATACTCTTCTCCCATGACCCATTCCAGGAATTTGCTACACACATTCTTAAACTGATTAAACTGATTACTTTCTACAGGAAAAATCAAGAACCGCCTCTGATCTCTTCCATTATAACCACAGTATAACTTAAGCACAAAGTGAGACATATCACATGCATTATTAACAACTCCCCAGGCAAATTCACTTTCTTATGGGCACAGTGGCTTTTATTTTCCCAGTGTCTGGTTAAGTTGTGTGTATGCTCAGTATTCAGCTTACTTGTTTTGAGTAAAGTTTCCTATATACCGAGCTCCATCGGGAAATGTGTAAGTGCCTCTCCCATGAAACATGTTGTCAGTCACTTCTCCTTCATAAACCGCTCCAGAAGGATGTTCAAGCTTCCCCATCCCATTCATCTGTGTAGAACACAAAGGATTTGATATAATTGCTAGATAATAAAACATTTTTATGAGACAGATTTACAAAGAAAGTGTTTTTACATAGAATAAATAAGTTTTAGAATAACAGTAAATTTAGAACTCTGTTAAATCTCCTACTGTGGGGGCCTTGTTTCTGCCGAAATAAAAGTGGCTGTGTGGCCTCTAGTCTGGCAATGTGTTTAGACTTATAGAACCATATTTAAGGGGCCATATTACAAAACTACCATGTTTGAAAAGCTATTTACTAGTTTTACATATTTTCTACTTACATGCAGCGGTCGAAGTGGACATTTAGGGCTAGATTTACTAAACTGCGGGTTTGAAAAAGTGGGGATGTTGCCTATAGCAACCAATCAGATTCTAGCTGTCATTTTGTAGAAAGTACTAAATAAATGAAAGCTAGAATCTGATTGGTTGCTATAGGCAACATCCCCACTTTTTCAAACCCGCAGTTTAGTAAATATACCCCTTAGTGGTGATGGTATGGCAATTTAGAAGTGGCAGTGAGAAAAATGTAATGGCAATGTAGGTGAATGGAACTTTATAATTGTACAATGAAGGCAGTAGGAGAAGTGGTGGTATGGCATACCACCGTATACACCCACACTTTGACCACTGCTTACCTGTACAGCACTGCGGAATTAGTGGCGCTATATAAATAAATGGTGATAATGATGATGATGATGTCCCTGACAAGTGACATTAACGGATAATACTGAAAAAGTAGGTGGAGTTTGAAAAAATAAAATCAAAATGTTCACTTACCTTCCACACTTTTTTAGCCAAAACCGTTGCTGGATATTAGTCCCATGCTGCACTCCACCCTCTTCTCCATTGGCCGCTTGCAAACAACCATAGTGGGTGTTGATACCACTGTCCCTG
Source organism: Mixophyes fleayi (assembly GCF_038048845.1). Lineage (NCBI taxonomy): Eukaryota > Metazoa > Chordata > Amphibia > Anura > Limnodynastidae > Mixophyes > Mixophyes fleayi. Next base: position 283,298,311 of record NC_134404.1, on the reverse strand, counting down.
GGAACTTCCCATTCACTAATTCAAGTGGATAAAAAAATTCATGGGGATGGGCATTAGCACTCAGCTTGCTGCAAATAGGCTGAGTGGGCAGAGGAGAGTGGAATGCAGCATAGGACTGTTAGACCCAACAGTAGCAGGGCAGATCTGGCAAACAGAGTGGAAGGTAAGTAAGTACCGTATATACTCGTGTATAAGCCGAGTTTTTCAGCACATTTTTTATGTTGAAAAAGCCCCCCCTGGGCTTATACTCGAGTCAATAAGTTTTCCCAGTTTTTTGTGTTAAAATTAGGTGCCTCGGCTTATATTCGGATCGGCTTATACTCAAGTATATACGGTAATTGGTTTTTTGTATGTCCTTTAACTTCACCCAAAACAAAAAGTTTTGAATGGAGGTATTCTTTAGTATATGGTAATACACCCACTACTGTAAATTATAAGATATTAAAAGTCACCATGGAGCCCCTTGTGTTTTGATAGAGGTCATGGAACTCTGAGGTAACTTCCATAATCCTTATACTTCACAGTAGGAGCGCATTATTCTTTATGACAAATAAGCTGAAGTTTAATGCCAAAGAAATTACAACATTTTACTATTTAATCTGCAATTGTATTAGATTATGTTTTGGTATACTTTTTTTTTTGTTTAATTATGTATGTTTTTGAGAGAATTACAGAAATGAAAGCTGTCAGCCTGGAAAACTAAAGAAAGGGAAAAGTTACATATCTGTGCTACATAAAAAAAAGTAGGCAGTATTTTCACTGGAATGTAAAAAAACAAACAAAAAATAATTGTAACATGATTTTTACAGGTGCAAACTTATACCCTAGCTGGATTGGCTCTTAACTCTAAAAGAGGACCTATCATGTCTATACTGTTAAAAAAAATAGTAGCCACACTGGGGCCTGATGGAGCAGGTAATTAAATATAATAAGGATTTCCCATTTTTATAAATCCCAACATTTTTCACTAAAGACTCTGAAGTATTCCACCTGTGCTTCTTCAAGGTATGGGTTTACTGTTCCTTATGGTGAAAATGGTACTGCTTCTGTCAGTAAGAAGGTCAAAAGGAATTGTGGCTACTTTACTAGTGTCACTCACTATTGCTGAGTTCTGTTAGGCTGGTTATAAAGTACAGATCAAATTACCCTGTCACATTTCCAGGATCCGGTATACGTCACACCATTTGGACTCTTATTTACTCCCATTCCACTCCTCTCCAGTACTCCTGTTGTTGACCTTCTGCATTCACCATCTAAAGTGAAAAAAAATTGTTATTTTTTGGGTTAGAACATGTCTGACCTGTAACCTATAAAAATGTTCACGTGCCAAATGGGGCTTGTACCCATGCTCATGGAAAAACCTTAATAGTTAAAGCATAGACGAAACCTTTCACTTTGATCTAGCTTTCAACAAAGCATTGATATTGTGTTAGAATTAATGTCAGTTTGTAAGAGGTTGTGATGGGAGTTAATTGATTAATAAAAAAATGACAGTAATTTAAGATTAAAGTGATATTAAACATATAAATTTACACTTTTACACAAAAGTGATATTGGTCTTATATCTGTAACACACGACTTTATAACCACCAGCAGAATAAGTGTCCTTTATTCAGACCACCATACATACACCACGTTGGTACTTACCATGACAAAGTGTGCACTTATACATATGAAACACTATGGGAAGTAGTTATCAGATTTGTGGTGTCACTTGTTCCACTGAATGGTGTGTGTAGTGTGGCCTGAGTGAAGGCCTGTTTTACTTAAGTGGTGGTGAGTGTTGTGGTGACCACAGAAGTTGTAGAGGTAGGTGCCAGGGAGATGCACATATATCATTTTCCTGTGAATAGGGCACTAAATACAGAATAAAAACAGATATTAAGAATTACAGAGCAATAGTTGTGGTACTGTACAGAGGTCCATACATGCAGAACAGGAATAGATAATAAAGAAAGTACAAATTAGTATTGTTTAATTTCTTATGCAAGGAAAGAGCCACAGTTCAAGTCAGATATATGAACATATTGTCATAGTGGTGCGCTACACACATCAGGTGAAAGGAGTCTTGCTGAACGTATAGAAAGGACAACAAAGGTCCACATGCATGTGCACTTTTCAACGCATTCAGTAGGATACCTGGATGTGATAGCCATAGAAGTAAATAGACAGACTACATAATAATAACAATGCAAGCAGAGTATGCACAGCATATCTGCAAATACCTGCAAGTGTATGCACATCAGGTGTATGCAAACTAATGTGATACAATTAAGTTTGAGATTACATATATTCAGTCTCACCTTTCTAACTATCTATGGATAAGTGCCTCATTCTTCAATCAATCTCCCTCACAGTCAGCAAAGAGATTATGGTCACCAGTACTGTTGTATGGGTGGGCTGAGATTGTGACAGTGAGTTCTGATTTGCATTGGTTAAGTGACAGTTTCCAGGGTATTTCCTTGTGCTGCTATCATAACAGCTACTATACAGCACCTGTTGCTCTAATAGGCTAAAACCACCTGGCTGCTTATAATGTTGACGCCAAATAGCTGCCAAAATTCATACACACTGACCCCAAAGCTGTCAGCTACTTAGAGTACCAGATAACAGCAGCAGCTGGCACGAACCTACAAACAAGCAGGTAAGCTAAAAAAAAACAACCAAAAAAACCCCAAAGGCCTTGCCAAGAGGTTCAGGGCTTTGGGCAATCATCCTCTTTGCCACACTGTCTATATTACTAAACAGTAACAGGATGACAAATTTAAATGTGCAAAGTATATCTTACCATAACTATCTCCATTCGGGAATACAAGTGAAATCTGAAACACTTCAGGAGCTATTTAAAAAAGAAAAACAGAGGCCGATTAGTCACTGTAGTAGGAGTTGACTGTTATTGTAAGCAGGTGGCGGACCACACTTCACTGGCGCGAGCTGCGTTGAAGTTGGTGCCATCACAATAGCAGTGACTATTAATGTAGCAGCTGAGCTAGCTGGCTCCCCAAATTTCTGAGCATTACTAGCAGAATTTTGTCTGGAAATCAGCCAATTAGCTTTGAGAGCTATACACGTTAATAGTCATTTAGTCTATAATACCTAATATAATGTAAGATTTCATTGAGAAGTTAGTTATGTACTTAAAGAAGTAAAAAATTATCTAATATAATTTCAAGGGACAATTGGTTCCTGAGCAAGAAGATCTAAGCTCAAACTTATGTGATGATACCCAGGGGAGAGGACTACCCAGATTCCCAGTGTTAACTGATTTCTCTATAGTTGTGTCTGAGTGGTAATTTTACTGGGACCCCTTCTGGGGGACTCAGGAACAGAGGGACCAAGTACCACAGCGTGATATCAATCTTAGCTCAGACACAGATTGATGGAAAATAAGTAGGATTATTTTAAATTCCAGAATGTTCATAGCAACTAACACAACAATCCAACTCAATAGTAAAAGTGCACACTAACATATAAGTGAAACACAAACAAAAAAATTAGCAATATTACCGGCTTTTAGACCCCTCCTGAGACTTGAACTTGGTCTAATGCTCTCACTGGTTTTCCCACGTTCTGGAGTTCATATTCCCCAGCACTGCTGCTAAGAGCAGGCAGTACCAGGCCCCAGAGTCTCTCTGCCTTTGGTGGGTCCACTCCAGCTATCTGGGCCTGATAGAAACAGTGCAGCAGTGGCTATAATTGCTCTGGAGCTGCCCACAATTCTTCTCACCGACTTTGGCCAGACAGGAACTTCAATTCCCAGCCTCAGCTTATCCCCCAAAAATTCCCCAACCTCCCCCCTGGACATGGTCTTTTATTGCACCACCTCTCCACTGGACATGGTCTTTTATCCTCCCATCTCTCCCCTGGACATGGTCTTTTATCCACCCACCTCCAACCTGGACATGGTCTTTTATCCACCCACCTCCAACCTGGACATGGTCTTTTATCCCACCAGAAATTCCCATGATCCCAGGAGTGGCTACTATAGTTAGGGACCTTGCATGTTGGCTTGATTTTGGCTAAAAGACTTAGAGATATACTGGACCAGATAGGGGCACTGTGAAGGGACCCCTCTTGAACCCCCACCAGGATGGTGTCTATGTGGGTGGACATGCTTGCACCATTCTGTTTAACCCATGCATTACATTTTATCCTTTCTTCTCACTTGACTATTGATATTGCCCAGGGGCATTCCCTTATGTCACAACATTAGGTGCAGGAAAAGCGATCTAATAATGACATGTTCACTTAACAAGGTAAGAATTAATTTGTTGTCCTTCAGGAACATCGACAGTACTGAGAATTATATCAAATATACAGAATACAGAAAATGTACTGAACAGTTCACTTCTGACAAACATTGTCAGGGACACATGTCTAATGCCTGTGTCTGTCCCTAGTAATAAGTGACAGCTGGTAACAATTGTACATTAAGAGGTTAGGCACAAATGCAGTTTTGACTGCACATGCACCTTTGTGGTTTTTGAGTGCTAGGTGCATGGGCACAGAGGGTGAGCACCGAATAGCATAAGGATTAATGATGCCAATGAAGATGGTATAGACTATGCATACTAGCTTTGTTAAATAACTAATGATGGTACATAGATGGCACAAAATACAGTGGGCCAGATTCAAATCAGAACATAACTTGCAGATTAAAAAAGAGCAAGGAACTTGAGCGTAGTTCCGGCCGTATTTAAATCCAAGCAGATCACAAAAGGTGTTTCAATTTCAATCTGGGTGTAAGTACGCTTTGCATACACAGTACTTGCCGTATGTTAACAGACAGAACAGACTGCAGTATACGCACAAGCGTCTGTGCAATATAAGGTCACATCAGAACATATACAAAAAAATTGTACATTATGAAATAAATGAACAGCTCTAAACTGTATAATTATTAATAAAAATATGGCTGTTAATCTTTTTATATATTAAATACATAAATCAAGATATTATTTATAGAACTCGTCATATTTTACTTCACATTAACATAAAGGCATCACCGAAATTGACAGAATTGGAAGCTTGAACGATTGCTTACAATATTGCACTTTCCATAGGATTTGAAAAATTGCATTAAATGCTTTAAAATATTGTCCTTAATCTAAAATGGGTCTAGTTGAAAAGCAGCTAATATACATGTCACTATTAAAAAATTAAGGATAATTGCTTTTGAAATACACTGCAGTACATGTAGTGAAAACCCCCAAATTAACAAAATTGCAAGAATGAAAAAGTGCATTCTCCAGCCAAAAAAGTTCATAGACATGAAATATCAAAGTTCAGTTACATCAGTAAAATGATATGTAATAATATAATAATTAGGTTTGTTTAAGTTATAAGGGAGCCTAATGTATATAACTCCCCTGCTCTTACCAGACTCCTCATTCACAGATTCCATTGTCTGGTGTCTGCACTGACTGACTACTAAGCTGCTGTGGTACCATGGAGACAAGGAATAGGCAACACATAGCGGAAGGCGGAGAGAAATGTGTGACGTATGATCTAACAGACCAATAGGACGCCACACAGGGGGCTGAGATGCCGGCAGTGTAAGGGATCACGTGACCAGACAGGAAGCAGTCGCATGGTATAGAGTGAGTAAACATGTGTATTATAGTGTAATGTCTGGCACATGTTAGTCCACAATATGATTGTCCACCGTGGTCTGTAGCAGATTATTATAAAGTGTAATGGGTTAGTCCAGCCTTAGGCGAACCGTGTCTTCAGCTGTCATGGAACCACAAGGTTCAGCAGCCACTGCCAACCAGAGGCTCAGCAGGGATGCTGAAGCCTGTAGTTACGCAACAGCTGGAGACCCGTATGTTGTCTAACGGTTGGTTCATTACACCTGCTGACCTGTAATGCTGAGTGCCTGCACTTGTGTATACTGAGCATTTATTGCTGTGATGGAATTACTGTGCAATATAACATTTGTAATATGCACAACGGGCCTTATGTAATAATACAGTGTTTACAGTTAGTCTCCTATGGTCGTTGAGAGAGCTGACATTCTTTCTGTCAAGCATCGTGTGACTTCTGTGATTGAATTGTAAATTAGCTGCTGCAAGTCTTTTTATGAGATAATCCTGTTTATGAATGGATTTAATTGATGACACATTGTTACTCTTCAGGATACTTCACAACTTTGTAGACACATGACCATGCAAGAAGCAACAGAGACAATGCCCCAAGTACATCCCATTATTGGAGATTTGGAAATGTGATGCCTATTTTTTGCTATTTAGTGCATTTTAATTTAAATAAAGTTGTAATATTGTAAAAGGGTCAATGCTAGGACTTGATCGGGTGAATATCTTGAAAGACTTGTTTGTGCAAATTTCACTACTGTGCAGTTAATTTTTTATACTTGGAACCACTTTGGACCAGACTGCATGCAAATCTATTATGTTCTGTTCAGAGCTATTTGTATATGTACACTGAAATTTCTTGTCCAAGTTTATTTAACCATTGAAAAACATTAGTTACCTATTTGTTATTAAGAAACAGAATAAGAAACCATGAGCATGGCAACAATTATTGGTTTACTGTTAGTGGCTATGAAGCAAACACACTAATTTGTATACTGTAATCCTTTCATCATTAGTTGGTTACATCTGAATTGAAAGTTAAAAGAAAGTGCTGCAGTTCCTACATAATTGTTTGCTGAGAAACTGCAGCATTACCAGATACTGGTTTAGTTCACAGTAATCATTAGCCAGCATAACTTAATGTCAATTGTTTAACATAATAAACCAAGAGGAAGTGCTGGAAGTTGTATACAAAGTCCAAATGAATAAAGGTAACCAACCGTATTGTAAACTGACAGATATTAAACTACGTCCAAACAACTCCTATTTAGTCTGTTTGTTACTGCATGTATAAATAAATAAATACATTAAATGTTAAATTCCTTTGCTAGCAATACGTTTTTTGAAAGTGTCCTATATCTTATAGCTACATGATTTTTTTTTTTACATTGCAATAACTTAGCAGCTAACTAGTTATACACAATTGCACTGACAAAAACAAAATAAAAATATTTTATTTAAATAAGAAATGAGGATCTACTTTGGGAAGTTTTACTATAACAGACATTGGATGTGCTTTGCATATAATGTAGTACAATTGTTTCAGAATTTATTAAAACAGAAATCCTCCCTGTAATTCACACATTTGTTAGTATCTCTGACTACATGTGGTTTGTTTATTTGTTTTCTGTTGCATTTTTTTGTGTGATTGGTTGTGCTGAGAGATTTCCGGATAAGATAACATTGCATCTGCCATTAGTAGTGGTGTCTTCTAGGGACCTGCATTCCTCCACACGCTTTAATATTAAGGCAAATAACCAAGTACACCATGCTATTGTGTATCTGCAGATGGATTATCCGAATCGAAGGAAGGGAAAGCCAAACAAAGGAGGTGGAAGAGGCGGGAAAGGTGGCAGAAGAGGTGGTGGTAGTGGGCGAGGTGGCGGTGGTAGTGGACGAGGTGGAAGTAGAGGGGGAAGATCCAGAGCTGAACCTATAGGTGGAGGTGGTGGAGTAGGAAAAAAAAGCTCTAGCAAAGCATGGGATGATGGAGATGACATCTGCTTCTCTAGCAAACCAATGAGACCACCAAGGTAACTAATGTCACCGGCTCTGCCTTAATATCGCTAAGTATGGGCTAACTCATGATGTTCCAGCTATTTTTAATCTGTATCGCCAGTGATTTTCATTCATGAATTGCCTGGCAGAGTATTGGTAATTATAGCTGAAAAATTGCAGACATTTGAGCAAATTCATACTTGGCATGCTCATCTTTCTCTATTTAAGGGAAGTTTCTTTGTATTCATTTAATACGTTTTTGATGTGCTACTAATAGTCAGAACTACGCCATAAGACACAGCTCGCGATCCCGTGGTGGTGGTACTACAGTCAGTACCCCCCTCCAGACTCTTCACATGACCACAGAGAACCAGGAACGGGTGAAAGCTCTTCTGCGTGATCTTCAAGGACCAGAGCTGGATGCTGTTGTTGAGTAAGTGTTAAGCTACAGTTGGTGTTGCACAAACATGTTTTTTTTTTTTTGTTTGTTTTAAGTATGTTTTGTAGAGATTTTATGCCCAACTAAAAACTGGAATATAATATGCATATAAGCTGGGCCTAAAGCTGGAGAAGAGCAGAGATTATGTACAGTGATGGGTGGGAGATATACTGCTCTCCAAACTGGAGGTTCTCTAAACAAATAACACCAGGAAATTAACCTTAATTTACAGTGATGTAGGATCAGATTTAGAGGAGGAATACGACTATACCAGCTCCCAGGATGAGGAAGAGGAGGACAATAATGGTCATTACTGTGATGAAGATTCAGGATTTGATTTCTGGTCCTCCCCATCAGCAACACTACAAGCAGCAGAAAAGCTGTCCCCAGAACCTTCTGTCCAGATGTTACCCGAGGCAGTCGTATCTCCTTTTGCTATTGGAAAACTTTCCCGGTGAGTTCAGTCCTGGGGAATAGTCTTCTCTGAGGAACAGCTTTAAAATGGAATATCTGTTAAATTTCTGAGGAGCTGTGTTCAGTCCCCTCCACTCTGCGATATGTAGGTCCCTCTCTTCACTGTCGCCTCCGCTCTACAATATGCAGGCCCCTCTCCTCCCTGTCCCCTCTGCTCTGTGATACACAGGCCCCTCTCCTCGCTGTCCCCTCTGCTCTGTGATACACAGGCCCCTCTCCTCGCTGTCCCCTCTGCTCTGTGATACACAGGCCCCTCTCCTCGCTGTCCCCTCTGCTCTGTGATACACAGGCCCCTCTCCTCGCTGTCCCCTCTGCTCTGTGATACACAGGCCCCTCTCCTCGCTGTCCCCTCTGCTCTGTGATACACAGGCCCCTCTCCTCGCTGTCCCCTCTGCTCTGTGATACACAGGCCCCTCTCCTCGCTGTCCCCTCTGCTCTGGAATACACAGGCTTCTCTCCTCGCTGTCCCCTCTGCTCTGTGATACGCAGGCTCCTCTTCTAGCTGTCTCCTCGGCTCTGCGATACGCAGGCTCCTCTCCTCGGATCTGCGATACGCAGGCTCCTCTCCTCGGCACTGCGATACGCAGGCTCCTCTCCTCGGCTCTGCGATACGCAGGTTCCTCTCTTCCCTGTCCCCTCCGCTCTGTGATACGCAGGCTCCTCTCCTCGCTGTCCCCTCTGCTCTGCAATACGCAGGCTCCTCTTCTAGCTGTCTCCTCTTCTAGCTGTCTCCTCTTCTAGCTGTCTCCTCTTCTAGCTGTCTCCTCGGCTCTGCGATACGCAGGCTCCTCTCCTCGGCACTGCGATACGCAGGCTCCTCTCCTCGGCACTGCGATACGCAGGCTCCTCTCCTCGGCACTGCGATACGCAGGCTCCTCTCCTCGGCACTGCGATACGCAGGCTCCTCTCCTCGGCACTGCGATACGCAGGCTCCTCTCCTTGGCACAGCGATACGCAGGCTCCTCTCCTCGGCTCTGCGATACGCAGGCTCCTCTCCTCGCTGTCCACTCTGCTCTGTGATGTGCAGGCTCCTCTCCTCGCTGTCCCCTCTGCTCTGCGATACGCAGGTTCCTCTCATCCCTGTCCCCTCCGCTCTGTGATACGCAGGCTCCTCTCCTCGCTTTCTCCTCTGCTCTGCGATATGCAGGCTCCTCTCCTTGGCTCTGCGATACGCAGGCTCCTCTCCTCGCTGTCCCCTCTGCTCGGCGATACGCAGGCTCCTCTCCTCGCTGTCCCCTCTGCTCTGCGATACGCACGCTCCTCTCCTCGCTGTCCCCTCCGCTCTGTGATAAGCAGGCCCTTCTCCTCGCTGTCCCCTCTGCTCTGTGATACGCAGGCTCCTCTCCTCGCTGTCCCCTCTGCTCTGGGATACGCAGGCTCCTCTCCTCGCTGTCCCCTCTGCTCTGGGATACGCAGGCTCCTCTCCTCGCTGTCCCCTCTGCTCTGGGATACGCAGGCTCCTCTCCTCGCTGTCCCCTCTGCTCTGGGATACGCAGGCTCCTCTCCTCGCTGTCCCCTCTGCTCTGGGATACGCAGGCTCCTCTCCTCGCTGTCCCCTCTGCTCTGGGATACGCAGGCTCCTCTCCTCGCTGTCCCCTCTGCTCTGGGATACGCAGGCTCCTCTCCTCGCTGTCCCCTCTGCTCTGGGATACGCAGGCTCCTCTCCTCGCTGTCCCCTCTGCTCTGTGATACGCAGGCTCCTCTCCTCGCTGTCCCCTCTGCTCTGTGATACGCAGGCTCCTCTCCTCGCTGTCCCCTCTGCTCTGTGATACGCAGGCTTCTCTCCTCGCTGTCCCCTCTGCTCTGCGATACGCAGGCTCTTTTCCTCCCTGTCCCCTCTGCTCTGCGATACGCAGGCTCCTCTTCTAGCTGTCTCCTCTGCTCTGCGATACGCAGGCTCCTCTCCTCGGCTCTGCGATATGCAGGCTCCTCTCCTCGCTGTCCCCTCTGCTCTGCGATACGCAGGCTCCTCTCCTTGGCTCTGCGATATGCAGGCTCCTCTCCTCGCTGTCCCCTCTGCTCTGGGATACGCAGGCTCCTCTCCTCGCTGTCCCCTCTGCTCTGGGATACGCAGGCTCCTCTCCTCGCTGTCCCCTCTGCTCTGGGATACGCAGGCTCCTCTCCTCGCTGTCCCCTCTGCTCTGGGATACGCAGGCTCCTCTCCTCGCTGTCCCCTCTGCTCTGCGATACGCAGGCTCCTCTCCTTGGCTCTGCGATATGCAGGCTCCTCTCCTCGCTGTCCCCTCTGCTCTGCGATACGCAGGATCCTCTCCTCGCTGTCCCCTCTGCTCTGCGATACGCAGGCTCCTCTCCTCGCTGTCCCCTCTGCTCTGGGATACGCAGGCTCCTCTCCTCGCTGTCCCCTCTGCTCTGGGATACGCAGGCTCCTCTCCTCGCTGTCCCCTCTGCTCTGGGATACACAGGCTCCTCTCCTCGCTCTTCCCTTCATCTTGTAACAATATTATTTGTCCAGGCTGCCTATTGTCTCACATTAATGGTTCTGTTAAAAGAAAATATATAAACTTATATTGTGCAATACATCATTGCCAAAAATCTTAGTGAAGGTGGTTATTCATTGTTTGTAACTGTCATAATAAAGTGATGTTGACAGTGACTTATAATTCTGTTTTTTGTTGTACTGTAGCTATGGTTTTGACAGAGAAAGATGTATGACTGCTCTGAGGACCCATGATGGAGATGTTGGCACATCCTTAGAGTATTTGCTGCAGCAGTGTTTTTCAGAAGCTTTTGGAGTCCAGACAAAAACTCCACGTTCTGCATGTGAAATTAACATTGAAGACGTCTTGGCATTACGTCAGGAAGAGGCATTTGTTCTTAGCTCGATATGTGGGGAGAAGTTTATTGAGAGAATTCCAAACAGAGTATGGACTGTGGGACTGGAGCTGGGCTATCTAACTAATAGGCTCCAAAAACCTCGACGGAAAGACTGTGTCAACGATTTGGTAAAGCCAACTACTGGCAATATATGCCGGTTTTTCTTGAAAGGAGAAATCTGCCGGTTTGGTGCAAAGTGTAGATTTAGGCATGAAGCACCAAAGCAGGATGTGAAGGATGAGTCTCACCTAAGTGCCAGTGGGGACATGTACCAATATGAACTTGAAATTCGATTCACAAAGGATAACAAATACCCTGCTCAAGCACCACTGGTAGCATTTCATTCACTCAATGAGAATCTTCCTATGGCCTGTCGCCTACACTTGGCAGAATATCTTTATGAAAAGGCCTTGAGAACTGCTCAAACTTGTGAACCAGTTGTCTACACCCTTGTAAGCTGCCTGGAAGATGAGTTAGAAATCGTGCCACTACTTGCCAACACACATCATAGATATAGTATCCCTCCACCCATCATAATGCCAGTATCCTCTGAAACCAAAAAACTTCCCATAATCATTAATAAACCAGTTACCTCTGAAAAACCTAGCCCAACTTTAGAAGGTATGGTATTACAACCTTTGTATTTTCTACAAATTGAATGTACTGAAAATGTTTTCTAGGAAAAATGCATCATTTTTAGTATAATTAGATGTTTGTTTGAAACCCCACCCTTTCACCAAGTGGGTCTTTGTTAACAAATGCCAGCAAAGTGAGTGTAGGTCGGAGACATTTGTAACTTATCTCTTCTACTCCTTGTTTGAACCATAGAGGAGTTCACTTAGCTTATAGAAATGAAGAGCCACAATCAGAGTGGAACGCAAGCGTAACTTGAAACTGAAAGAGTCGGGCGCAAGTCTATGCGTATATACGTCATATTCAGAGTTGAATGTGCGTCCAGGTCTGGATGAGTAGCAGATGTGTCCTCTTGACAACAGACATATCCCTCAGACACTTACGTCCAATTTGTGAACAAGTGAAAACCTCTTATTTTATATGTTACAAATGCAATTGCTTTGAAGTATAATTTTAACCTTGAATAACTTGGCTAATTCAGCAGGAACAACTTCCCAACGTGTGTACAAAAAATTATTTATTTTTAATCATTACTCCAACATACTCAGCAAATCCTAATCTTTGGCTGATTGACTACTAAAGTCTCAATTAGCGTCTGCAAATCACTTACAAACCTCTAATTACAAGTGGTTTGGATGTTTGTCATCATCTTTATCCACTATTTAAACCTGCCCCTGACCACCCACAAATAAAACTGCTTTTCCAGCCTTATCTGTGACTATGTCTCAGTCTGAGTCCGTACGCAATTACTCGAATGTGAACTTACTGTACATTGACAACGCTGCAACGCCCCTTCCCTCTGCTGTCGCACCCGTTCCTGCTTCTGGCGTAAGGAGTTGCTAGTGCAGTTCTGAATAGCCATAGTAACATACATTCACTTTCTCAGCATGCGTATTACAAAAAAAAAAATACAAAAATGTGCTACACAAATTGGCATAAGTCTCACTCTGAATCAGGCCTTATAAATCTATTCTAATGTTAGCTGACTTACGTGTGTACTCTTATGCACATGCATACTGTTTTTCTGATCGTTTTAGCCAGTATATAAATCCTTTTATTTTTCCATTTCAGCCCAAAATAAGGAAATGTGTGTACCAATGAGGTTCTCTGTGCTAGCTAACTGATGCCATGGCATAATAAGTAGATATTAACTGTACTATATACAAAAGGCCCATCCAGTTGGTAGTGCAGCATACTACAAACTAAGCCCATACAAGCTGTTTTCTGTTTTTTGTTTTTTTTATATATGTGACCCACAGACATGTATTTTTAATGTAAATCTTTGGATGACATAATTCTATTTTTCGCATTTGTTCCCTAGTGACTGACATGTTTCTGGTTCTAGGAAAGAAAGATCACAGAATGGTGAAAGAAGAGCTTCATAAACACATACAAACTGATGACAGTGAATTTGATGATTTGGAGTCTGAGGCTGTGGTGGTAGAAAATGAAAGTTATGCCAACTTGAAAAAAAAGCAGGCCAAGAAATACAACTGGAACACCAAAGCTTTACAGGCAGAGAATACCAAGCTCTACAAACACTTCCACACAAAACAAGTAAGTCTATCATATTGCACAACACAATCCATTTGTTCCCTGAGTTACTAATGTATCTATCATAAAGAAAGGGGTGTTATGATGTGCTGTCTAATCTGCCCAGGTTGAACGTAGTTTGCTGGAACATAAATCCAGGAACAGGTAATTGCCCTATCCTTGGCTATATCTATTCTGTTCACAAGTAGGATGTTTATAATAGTAGGGTCACATTTTCCCCCCCAAAAATCACATGCGCTCAGCTACATCATAGTTAAATAGCTGAAGATAAGACCCCAGTACCATACCTACTCTTAAATTAAGGCTCTCTTAATTTTTATTCAGTTCAAATCAACAGGATACCATCAATGAATATCAATGGTGTTGCAAAAAAACAATGAATTTCTGTTTCGGTAACTTGTTAAGTTTCTGTTCATGTGCAGATGGAGTCTGAGTCTCTGAAACTACTAGCTTTATATAAGCTTTATTGCTAGGTTTTTATTACATTGAAACGGGGCAGTATAAGCTGAGCTCATCTGGGATCATTGGGGCTATTGTAATGTGCCTGGTTTCCAGGGTAACTCAAATTCTAACAATATGATCTGTACAAATTGTTCTTACCTAATCTGAATCTTTTCTCTATTTTAATTTCTAAAATTAGATCTATAATTTTTTACATACTACAGCTCTTTTGCAGAGTAATAGATGATTTGGATTTTGATTGCTCTTATGGATTTAATGATATGTAATCTGAAGTTATTGTGGAAAAGTAGAGAGATGATTGTGATGGTACCGATTAGAGAGGACAAGTCGTTAGTTGAATTTAATTTCTGGGGGTATATTTGCTAAACTGCTAGTTTGAAAAAGTGGAGGTGTTGCCTATAGCAACCAATCAGATTCTAGTCCTCATTTATTTATTACATTCTACAAAATGACAGCTAGCATTTGATTGGTTGCTATAGGCAACATCTCCACTTTTTCAAACCCGCAGTTTAGTAATTATACCCCCTGGAGTTAGATAGGATCTTATTTTTGACTGATTGGTTAGCCCTTTAATATGGACAACAGGGAAGATATGTGTTTATAAATGTATAGCTAACTGGTTCCGTAACTTGAATGAGTTTTCTAGGCTTCCAAGAAATACCAGTCAATGCTACAAGAGAGAATGAAACTTCCAGCATGGGATCAACAAGACACAATACTGCAGCTATTGACAAAGCATCAGGTTCTGGTTGTAAGTGGAATGACCGGGTAAGTGAATACTATGGTATTTTCTCTTTCATCCTTCTGGGGAACACTGCTACCATGGGGTTGTAGTTGGTGTGTGTAGGAGTTGGCACTTAACTAGTTAACTTGTTACTTGTAACCAGCTGACAGACCCTTCCCCTCTGCAACCCACCTGTAGCTCCTCAGTGTAGATTAAGTGCCCAAGGAGTTGGGCTTACTTTCTTCTGACTAGTGTAGATTAGTAAGGTTTTTTTCCTTTCATTCTTATTTTACTTGTTTTTAGATGGAATAATATCACAACCTGCTTCAGTGTGCGATTAGAATTAGCTCACTATATATATATATATATATATATATATATATATATATATATATATATATATATATATATATATATATATATATATATAAAAGAAACAAGGTAGGCTGTGTACGAGCTTCCTCCTGGCAAGAGATGACGGCCACTGACAGCGTGGACATTGAAAGTGAGACAGGTGGCTTCATAAGCCGTTGTTGCACTTGGTGTTACCTGATGACCGGCTCTACCTTCGGGTATAGAGTGCCGCGATTCAGAGCGATGGCGGACGCCATCTTGGGGGTTAAGAGAGAGATGGCTAACGTACAGAGGAGAGGAGCTGGATTCCTGCGTGTCACACCACTCTGCCAGTTCTTGAGGATGCTACTGACCGGAAAGTGGAAGGATTTTTAAAATCCATCTACGTAGCTTTAGGAGCTTCATTTAGACCAATGTTCTCATCGGCATGGGTTACCAGGGCCATGGAATCATGGGCTGACCAGCTTGCAGCAGAACTTCAGGATTCAGACCTTCTTCCCCTTGCTCTGCACCTTAAAGAGGCATCAGGCTATTTATATGAGGCTGCCCAGAATACAGCTTCAACGTCTTCCTCTGCGCCTGGCTCAGCGGTGGCTGCTAGACGGACTCTCTGGCATAGATCCTGGGAAGCTGAAGCAAAATGTTCCCTTGATGCCCTTCCATATTCGGGATTGGTACTTTTTGGGCCTGAGCTGGATAATATCATTTTGCAGACGACTGGGGGGAAAAGCACTTTCCTTCCAATCAATGTACCAAAATCTCGGGTACCTAGGTTCAGTTAGTTTCGCCAGCATTTCTTGGGAACTCCTTCATTAGAGGTCAGGCGAGCAGGGGCAGACCCTTCCGCTCCAGAGGACACTCTCAAGGAGGAAGGTCGTTTTCCTCTTCCTCAACAAGGCGTGCAGCTCCCAAGCTGCAGGATAAACCTGCAGCCTGACTTTATCCTCCACTTCTCGAGGCTGCGTGAGTGGGGGGGCGTCGGCGTCTGCAGTCATTCAGGGAACAGTGGATAGCATCCCCCTCAGATCGATCGATTCAAGTGATTATGACAAGGGGCTACATGATCAGTCTAGTGGGTCAGGCCCCTCATTCATTCTTTCCCACCTCCTTACTGTTAGATCCCATAAGAAGATAAGCTATGTTGGACTGCGTCGCTTCTCTTCTTCTTTCCACAGGGGTCATTTGTGCAGTTCCAGAATTGCAGAGATGCCAGGGATTCTACTCAAACCTGTTCTTGGTCACAAAACCGGATGGTTTTCTGACCCATTCTTGGGTCTCATCATGGACACCAGGGAACAGAGAGTGTTCCTTCCCTGAGGACAAAGCCCGATCTATTCAAATCTTGATGGCCTGGGTCTTTTCACAACGTAGTCCCTCCATCCGCCTCTGCATGAAGCTCCAAGGGAAGATGGTCTCGAGATTCAAGACTGTTCCTTACAGAAGATTTCACTCCAGACGGTATCAGTGGGATCTTCTATCAAAGTGGTCAGTGTCTCACCTCAGATTGGACTAGCCGGTCCATCTATCTCAGGAGACTCTGTTGTCCCTTCACTGGTGAAGGGTTCAGGATCATTTGGTAGTAGACAGGTTGTTTGCTCCAGAGTCCTGGATAATTGTCACAACGGACGCCAGTCTTCAGGGCTGGGGGCAGTGACCCTTCATCTTAGCCTCCAGGGCCTTTGGTCAGAAACAGAAGCTTCCCTTTCAATAAACATATTGGAGCTGAAAGCCATGTCAATTGCGCTAAGGGGGTTGAGGCTCTTCAGGGATTCCCATTTCGTCGCCAATCCGACAATGCCCCAGCTTTGGCATATGTCAACAAGCAGGGGGGCCAAGAGTGCCAGGGCAGTGCAAGTGGCAACTCAGATGCTGGAATGGGCAGAACTATTCGTTCCCTCACTTTCGGCAGTATTCATCCGAGACGTGCTTACCTGGGAAGCAGTCAACACACAGTAATGCCAGGAAAATGGTCTCTCCATCCGGAGGTCTTCCAGATGCTTGTTCGCAGGTGGGGTCTTCCAGAGCTGGACCCCACGGCGTCAAGGCACAACCGTCAGGTTCCCAGGTTCTGCTTAAGGGCCAGGAATCCGCTGGCGGTGGACGTCATAACAATGCACTAGGAATTCAGGTTGGGATACTTATTTCCCCCAGACCTCTCTGCCTGACCCGCGTTCTCAGGGGGGTCAAGCAGGGAGGTCTGCCAGTAATTCTGGTGGTACCCAAATGGCCGCGCAGGGTCTGGTTCGCAGACATTCTGTCCATGGCGGTAGGTCAGAGGTTTCGGTTACCTCTGTGCAACGATCTTCTCCTTCAGGGACCTTTTCGACATAATGAACTGTCTCGGATGGCTTTAACGCCATGCGGCTGTTGAAGCCAGCCTCTGGAGGTCAAAAGGGTTCTCTTTCAGAGTGGTGAACACTCTTTTGCGGGCTAGGAAAACTGGTTTCTGCTCGTATTTACCACAAGATTTGACGAACCTACATACAGTGGTGTGAGAGTAGAGACCGCCATATTGCGACTTTCAATCTTCCTTATCTTATGGCATTTCTACAGCATGGTCTTGAAATGGGCCTCCGTTTGGATTCCCTGAAGGTTCAGGTGTTGTCCTTATCACTCTATTTTTAGTTGCAGTTGGTAGGCATGTTAGACATAAGGACATTTCTACAGGGGGTGTTGCACATTCAGCCTCCCTATGTACCACCCACTGCTCCATGGAATCTTAATTTGGTACTTTCAATGCTTAAGTGTCCTCCTTTTTGAGCCTTTACAGTCAATGGACCTTAAGTTCTTGACGTGGAAGGTGGTTTTTCTGTTAGCAATTGCCTCCGCTCGCAGAGTGTCAGAACTTGGGGCTCTTTCATGCAGGGAACCATACCTTATTTTCCGTGATGATGGGCGGTCCTCAGCACTGTTCCGTCTTTTCACTGGGCTTTGAAAAATGCTAAAGATTAGTGTCATGAGCAGAATTATTATTTCTGCTTCTGCTCTATTGGAGGTTTCTGTCCTCCCTTAGCTCGCCTTAGGGCATCTGCGTTATGGTTTGACAGGTGTACCGCCCCAGTCAAACTCCCCACCTGCCACTGTCCTTGGAGCGGATATCGGGATTTCATTTAAACCAGGAAATTGTAGTTCCAGTTTTTAAAGAGCCTTCTACTTCTTCGGGAGATAACCAGTCTGAGCTTTTGGATGCGGTCTGGGCATTACGCATATATGTTCATCGGACCCATTAGACACATTTTTATTTAATTTGTTTTTCTAGAACATAAATAGAAAGCAACATATGTGGAGTATAGAGAATATAAAGAAGGAAACACAAACTAGATCAGCTTTATAAAATAAAAATGCTCTTAAGGGGTCTCGAACAATAAATGATTACAGAAGTAAAATATTCACACTTCCAAGAGGAATATCAGAATAAAGGATGAAATTAGTACAAGGTTCACTAGCTCATTTTACCATGTTTAAAATTATATTTTCCATTAATCTATTTGAATTTGGGGTCTGTGACATTAATACACTTCATGTGAAGCTACAGTCATCAGTTTGTTGCAGGATTATCTGCAGCAACCACAAATGTATTACACTGAGAAAGGTATATAATTCTTTTTAAGAAGACTCTAGATATAGACCCATTATTGCCATGACCTTCAGCTTAATTACCTGTGATCTCATGTATCCATCCATTTAATTGTGCAGTATGGTAAAAAAAAAACAGTCATGTTGAATGACTATCCGCCAAAGACCAGTATTTAAAAGTGATGTGCACAATTCTACAGTATAGCAGCTGAGCGTACCCAAGATGTTGGCATCACCCTCTGCAACAAAGGTAGTTTCTTTGAGTCCTATTGGGTGAAAGGCGCTATATTAATAATTACTATTATTAAACTCTCAAAAGCCCCTTACATGAATACCCTTGATTGAAGAAATAATATTTATGGCCCTATGGGCAGAGCTCAATAATCAAATCCATTCTCCTAGGCCTAATATTACATTGCTCACCTAACCTTAGTTGCCCAAACCAATAGCTTCACTGTAGAAAGGATAACTATCTTAATTAGATTTTGCTACCGTATATTTATTAAATATGTCCTATAGAGAGAAGTACTTGGATACTGCAGCAGTAATGGAAAACTCTCTCTTTCCCTCTTTCTCTCTCGCTCTCGCTCTCTCTTTCGGTCTTTCTCTCTTTCTTTCTCTCTCAGACAACAATATAAGCCCAAATACTGACCGTTCCTCTTTCATCATGCACTGATGTAACTGTTCTCATACACTTTGTCTCTACAGATGTGGAAAGACCACACAGGTTCCACAATTTATACTGGATGCCTCTCTGCAAGGATCCCCCAGTCTTGTGTCCAATATAATATGCACACAGCCACGAAGAATATCGGCCATTTCAGTGGCTGAACGTGTGGCTCAGGAGAGAGCAGAGAGACTTGGGCTCTCTGTGGGATATCAGATTAGATTGGAGAGTGTTAAGGTCAGTGGATGATTACTTTGTTTTTTAAATGTCAACACATATTATTTAAAAGTTTCAGGAGCTTATCAAAGACAGATATTCAAGATGAGGTAGTAATATTTTATTTCCATGCTTATTAGACTTGCTTCGTTTTGAAAAAAGCTGCAGAGATTTTAGAGCATAACATGATTGATAAAGCTGGGTACACACTGCAAAAACTTTTGACCAGTTTGTTATCACTAACAATTTTACAAATGACTAAAGTTCCAATCAATCTGCCGATTCATGCATACACACTATACACTATTTACCTTCAGATCTGTGCTCTTCTCCTGGTCCAAGACAAGTGTAGTTGATCATTCCTGTCACACTGATTGTAACACACAAAATAAACTTTGACTTTTCCACAATGTCATTATAAATTTTGTTAGCTTCTTTGACTTTGAAACAAAATATTCAGTCTCAGAATGAACGGATGAATTAATCCACCTACAGCACTCTGCATTTAACAGCACAGACACAGTGATAGGTTCCTACTCTCTCTCTGGGCAGGCAGTCGTGTGAGTGCATTCACACTGCAGAATAAGAAGGCGGTTAGAACGAGATTTTTAAACTGGACGAGCAATCAAATGAAATGACGCTCGTTTTTTTGGAACGACTGTCGTTCATCGTGCAAGTATTTACACTAATGCAATGTCGAGCCAAATGGTCTTTATCAGGTGTGAGGCCCGATAACCCGCTGAAAAACCTCAAGTGTGTACCTAATCTAACAGAGGACAGTAGTTTTATAGTGAAGTGGAGAAGCAGCTTAAAGCTGTCTGCATGACTGCAGATGCATTCATTTACCATGTGGTGGGTCAAACAAATTACACAGATCCAATTATTGGGCTAAACAACCAGGTCACATGAGATGTAAACTGTAGGGTTGACCAATGACCAGGCACACAAACAGATTGCCATTAGAGGAGAGTCATTTGATTTTGATTGGGTTTGATGGGCATTTTTAGTCATATACATTAAGCAATATCTGAACAATTTGAACATAACCAAGCTGCGAGGCATTATTAATCTCTGTCTCACCAACTTTACTTTATGATATGGGAATGTTAATTTTTTTAGCTTGTATCCTCAATCTAGAGTGACTAACCTACTCAGTAATATGGTAATGAGTGTGTATGGAAATATTAACAATTTGAATTTGTTACATTGAGAGATGCTTTACACACAACAGTTCTCTAAAAAAAAAATGTAAAAAAAAAATAAATAATAATCAGCGCTGCTTTCATTAACATGGCCAACACCTCTCAATTTCCTTAAGCTGACTCTGAGCCAGACAGCTTGGGCTGGTGTAGGGGGTAGGGTTATGTGGAGCTGACATTCAGTGCCACCTTCAAGGTTACCAGCGACTGCTATTTCAGTGATCCTAGTGACATACTGACCCACTTATGCACCCATTTCACTGCGTGAAAAATGTTTGCTCACCAGTTGAAATTGGAAAACTTATACAATCATCGACAAACCGAGCTGTCAATGAACACTGCACAAAACTGCTATTTTCCTTCTACTTCTAGTCCTTCGCTACCAGACTTCTGTACTGTACAACTGGTGTTCTTCTGAGGCAGCTGGAAGGAGATGGCACTTTACATGGCATCACTCACGTCATTGTGGATGAAGTCCATGAGAGGACAGAGGAAAGGTAACCACATACACTAGAAACTGCTCAACTGAACCATTAAAAAGAAGCCGTGTTCCTTAACATACATGTTTGTTTCATCCAGTGACTTCTTGCTGTTGGTGTTGAAAGATGTCATGATTCAGAGACCAGACCTAAAAATCTTGCTCATGAGCGCCACCATGAATGCGGAGCTATTTTCGCAGTACTTCGCTGGGTGCCCAGTTGTACACATACCAGGTACGAGGTCAAATCTTGATAATCATTCCAGCTAACTAGGTACTCTCCTCCAAACCCATACATAATAATATTGTTAGATGATTGTGTCTTGCTTCTTCTCTTTCAGTTAGAAATGCCTATTTCTCTTTCATCCAGTCTGGGGGACACTGCTTACCATGGGGTTGTGGAGGGGAGCACGGGAGTTGGCACCTAGCTAGCACTGCTGACAGACCCCTCCCCTCTACAATCCCCCCGCCTCTTCCTGTTCAGGTTTTTTTAGGTGCCCATGGAGTTGGGCTGTGTTTTTAGTTACTGCATTATTTTATTTTATTTATTTTTTCTATTTACTTAGACCTGTTTGCCTTAGGAAACCTTGGTGGCAGACCTGGGAGTGTGTTCTATTATAGAGAACACACTCCCAGAACAGCAGCGCAGGCACTACTCGGTCAGATGAGAGCCAGAGGCTCTCACTGGCAGAGTAAACAGGGTGCCTGAATACAGAGTGACAAGCGGTCTCTCCGGACCGCTGTCACTCTTGGAGCCTCCCCGATAACCGGCGCTGCCTCTGCAGGCATAGAGTGCCGGTTATCGGAGTTAAGAAAATGCCGGAGGCCATCTTGGATCCGCGGAGGAGCGAGGAGAACAGAAGGGGGCCATACCAAGATCCCCCCTCATACATAGGAGGGGGCATCGGGGTGCAAACCGCTGCGGAGACCTCAACGCTTTGAGGTCTCCACTACTCTGCCGCATACCATTTTTTTCTGTAAAAAAACGCAAAAAAATAACAGAGAGACAGCATTATCGGAAGGGGGGGGGGGGGGGGGGCTAAGAATAGAGCTCCCCTGCTCTCCATGCAAAATTGGACTAGCCCGGTCTTCTGGCGCCAAGGAGAAGCCCGGGAAAGGACACATATCAGAGGGAGCAGGCACCAGGACACTGCTGTTGGACTTCTCCCCTGTTTGGCCTGTGGGCTAAGTATCTATCTGATTTATTTAAACACATATTACTGTATTTGCTCTGTCTGCAAAGTGGGCTAGTAGGGGTTATAATGTAGTTCTCCTACTTGCCAAAATATTACATTGTTGTTTATCAGAATACAAGTACAACTTTTATGTCAGATTAGTTGATTACTTGTTTTTCTCACTGTCTCTCTTTCTCTCAATTTCAATTTAAGTCTGTGTGTTTGGTGTGCCTTCCTTTGTAAAGATGACAGATAAAGGAAAGGGCCATATGGCAAAGTATTTTACATGTTCAAGATGTAAGGTTAAATTACCATGTGGGCAGAAGGACCCGTTGGCGCTCTGCTCTGACTGCGAAGGAGGGGTCCCCTCTGCGCAAACCCAACATATTCCAGCCCCACTGACAGAGGAACTGGCCTGGGTGGCCTCCCTAACACAGTCGGTTTCCTCTTTAGCACAGATTATCTCACAATCTACTTAGTTGCTATCTAGTGTGGCAGCCTCTGCGGCTATTAATGCTAGTACACCTTTGGGCCTCCCGGCTTCCACAGGTTCTATTGGAACGTCTATACCAGGACCTTCCTCTTTGCTTACAGACCAGCCCCCTGTTCCCAAAGAACCGGCATGGTCCGCAGCATTTGTAAAAGTTTTGGACAAACTAAACCAGTTACTGGAATCCCCAGACACCCCCCCCCCCTGCTAAAAGAAAGCGGCACAGATCCGCTAATCCCCTTATGGTCCTGTCAGATTCTGAGGGCCTTTCAGAGGAGGAAGGGGAAACAAATTTTGATCCTGACCAGGTTCAACCTTTGGAACAGGAGGAGAACACTAAAAGCCAATTTATTGATGATTTGGTTTTAGAGGCTAAACAGGCGTTGGACCTCCCAGAACCGGAGGATCCTAGTCCTAGAGACAGAAGTCCCTTTAAGAAGGCCAAAAGGAAGGTTAACAGTTTTCCCCCTTCTGTAGAACTCAGAGATATTGCAGAGGGAGCCAGGAAACAGCCTGATAAAAAGTTCTCTGTTCCCAGGAGGTTTTCTTCCCTGTATCCATTGCAGGAGGAGGAAGTGACCCGCTGGGAGGGAATCCCTAAAGTGGATATTCCAGTAGCCCGTTTGCCCCGACACACTTTACTACCGGTCCCTGGGCTTAGCAACTCTACAGGATGCTACGCAGAGTGGAATCTCAGCTAAAATCTATATTTGTGGCTGCGGGTTCTTCCTTTAGACCCACATTTGCTATAGCTTGGGTTGCTAGAGCCATGAAAGCATGGGCAGATCAACTGGCAGAGGCGTTACAGGACTCTCATTTACTTCCCCTGGCCTTACATTTGAAAGAGGCATCGGGGTACCTTTATGAGGCGGCCCAGAACACAACATCTGTGTCCTCCTCTATTCAGGCTGCATCTATTTCAGCAAGAAGAATGTTATGGCTGAAATCCAGGGAAGTGGATTTGTAATAAAAAAAGTCAGTTGAAGCCATTCCCTTTTCAGCAGCAGGTTTGTTAGGCCCGGAATTGGATACTATGATTTCCCAGGCAACAGGGGGCAAAAGCACTTCTTTGCCTGTATTCTCCAGTAGGAGCCGGACCCCAAGGTTCAGCTCCTTTCGTCAGCCCTTTAGGGGGATCTCCTTGCCTAGAGGGCAGTCATTTAGCGGTAGACAACCAAATGCTCGAGGCTCCTCTGTCAGGGGTAGATCCTCGTTTGCAGCTAAGCGCCAGGCCTCCAAGACTCAGGAGAAGCCTGCGCCCTGACGACCACTCTCCTGAAGGTGGCGCCAGTGGGGGACGTCTGTCTTTGTTTCAGGAACAGTGGGCAGCGTCATCCCAAGACCCTTGGATTCAGGGCATTATATCAAGGGGGTACATGATAGTCCTGCTGGGTCCGGTACCACATCGTTT
Source organism: Mixophyes fleayi (assembly GCF_038048845.1). NCBI lineage: Eukaryota > Metazoa > Chordata > Amphibia > Anura > Limnodynastidae > Mixophyes > Mixophyes fleayi. The sequence continues at coordinate 283,274,032 of NC_134404.1, read as the reverse complement.
CTTTGTAACCCCGCTACCCCGAGATCCACCAAGAAGACAGGCAATACAGGCCTGTGTGGCCTCTCTTCTTTCACAAAGAGTCATTTGCAGGGTCCCAGATAACCAGAAGGGAAAAGGGTTTTATTCAAATCTTTTTCTAGTCAAGAAGCCGGACGGGTCCTTTCGACCCATTTTAAACCTAAAGAACCTCAATGTGCACTTACGAGTGGACAGATTTCGGATGGAATCCCTGAGGTCGGTAATAAACGGCTTAGAGAAGGATCAGTTTATGGCTTCCATAGACATAAAGGACGCATACCTCCACGTCCCCATTTGGAGCGACCATCAGTCTCTCTCAAGATTCACAGTGGGGGCCCCCACTATCAGTTTCGGGCTCTTCCCTTCGGCCTCTCCACAGCTCCGAGGGTCTTCACAAAGATCATGTCGATGATGGCAGTGTGTCTCCACTCAAAGGGAGTTCAGGTCATGCCTTATTTGGACGATCTGCTCATCAAATCCTCCTCAGAGATTTGTTTACGTCAGCACTTATCCCTCATCTTGGAGGTTCTCAAGAGCCATGGGTGGCTGATAAACTTAAAGAAATCCCAGGTCGTTCCGTGCCAACGCCTGGTCTTCCTAGGGCTCATCATGGACACCAGTCAGCAAAAGGTGTTCCTGCCTGCGGAGAAAATCAGTTCAATTCGGAGTATAACATCTCAGGTCTTGTCCTCTCCCAGACCCTCAATTCATTTGTGCATGCGGCTGCTGGGAAAGATGGTGGCCTCCTTCGAGACCATCCCCTTCGGTCTGGCTCATTCTCGGTGCTTCCAGTGGGATCTGTTGACAAAATGGTCAGGATCCCACCTACGTTTGGATCTCCAGAGGATCTCGCTGTTTCCGGAGGCGAGAGAATCGCTTCAGTGGTGGCTGAATCAGAATCACATGTCGGTGGGCAGGTCCTTTGCTCCATGGTCATGGATCATAGCCACCACAGACGCCAGCCTGAGGGGTTGGGGGGTGGTAGTCCTGCACCTCAGGTTTCAGGGGCTCTGGTCAGTTCAGGAATTAGCCTTATCAATCAACACGTTAGAGTTGAAGGCAATTCTTTTAGCTCTCCGGGGGGCCCAGTCCCTCCTCCAGGGCCACCCTGTCAGAGTTCAGTCCGACAATGCCACGGCTGTGGCATATGTCAACAGACAGGGAGGAACCAGGAGTGTGTCTGCAATGCAAGTAGCAGCTCAGATATTTCTTTGGGCAGAACAGTATGTTCCAGCAATCTCGGCGGTGTTCATTCCAGAAATAAAAAATTGGGAGGCCGATTACCTCAGTCGCAATGCGATGATGCCAGGGGAGTGGTTCCTGCACCCGGAAGTATTTCAGTCTCTAGTTCAGAGGTGGGGTCTTCCGGATATAGACCTCATGGCCTCCAGACACAACAGAAAAGTTCACAGGTTTTGCGCAAGGGCAAGAGACCCCTTAGCGGTAGCGGTGGACGTGATGTCCATGTCATGGGAATTCAGGTTGGGTTATCTGTTTCCCCCAATTCCCATGCTCCCTCGAGTACTCAGACGAGTGAGGCAAGGCGGTCGGCCAGTGATTTTAGTAGCTCCCTCATGGCTGCGCCGAGTGTGGTACGCGGACATAATCTCCATGGCGGTAGGACAGGGATATCGTCTTCCATCGCGAGACGATCTTGTTCTACAAGGTCCCTTCCGTCACCAGAATTTACCTCAGCTCAGTTTACCGGCATGGCTGTTTTCCCCCAGTGTAGTGAACACTATGCTGCGAGCACGAAAACCGGTTTTTGGCTCGCATCTATCATCGTATTTGGCGAGCCTATATTAGATGGTGCGAAAATAAGTCCTGTCACTCATCTTCTTTTCGTCTCCCTCGCTTATTGGCTTTTCTTCAGGATGGGCTGGAAGCAGGCCTCCGTTTAGGTTCATTAAGAGTTCAGGTTTCAGCGCTTTCAGTTTTCAGTTTCTTTCACCTGAAGTTAGCAGAGTTACCAGACGTCAAGACTTTTCTTCAGGGAGTCTTACATATTCGGCCTCCCTACGTTCCGCCTACAGCACCATGGGATCTTAACCTGGTACTGGATATGCTTAAAGGGCCTCCTTTTGAGCCATTACTTACCGCAGATTTTAGGTGTCTTACCTGGAAGGTCCTCTTTCTTTTAGCAATTGCATCTGCACGTAGGGTTTCGGAATTGGGAGCTCTGTCTTGCCGGGAACCATATCTGGTTTTTCACGAGGACAGAGCGGTACTAAGAACCCTCCCTTCTTTCGTTCCAAAAGTAGTTTCGGCTTTCCATTTGAACCAGGAAATTGTAGTTCCGGTCTTTTCATCTACTTCCCATTCGGATCAACAGTCTATGGAAAAGTTGGATGTGGTTAGGGCTCTCCGCATATATGTCAAAAGAACTTCTCAGATTAGACGTACAGAATCTCTGTTTGTTCTTTATGATTCTAACAAAAGAGGCTGGCCCGCCTCAAAACAGATGGATTACGGCAACCATTAAGCAAGCTTACGTAAAGGCTAACCGTCCTGTGCTAGAGAGACTTACGGCCCATTCCACCAGATCGGTAGGGGCGTCATGGGCAGCGAGAAATGGGGCTTCTGCGGACCAGCTTTGCAGAGCAGCCACCTAGTCCTCTGTCCACACCTTTACAAAATTATACCAGTTTAATGTATTTGCATCTGCTCTTAGAGTAGTCCCACCCTTAGGGGGCTGCTTTAGAACGTCCCCATGGTAAGCAGTGTCCCCCAGACTGGATGAAAAAGAAAAGAGGATTTTTGTACTTGCGTTAAATCCGTTTCTCTGATTCCGTCTGGGGGACACTGCGATCCCTCCCTTCTGCCTTTCCTCTGTCTGCTCTTGTTTGACTGGCCTTTTCTCCTTGGGCTTTTTAATTAACTGAACAGGAAGAGGCAGGGAGATTGTAGAGGGGAGGGGTCTGTCAGCAGTGCTAAAGTTAACTAGCTAGGTGCCAACACCTGTGCTCCCCTCCACAACCCATGGTTAGCAGTGTCCCCCAGACAGAATCAGAGAAAAGGATTTAACGTAAGTACAAAAATCCTCTTTTAATCTAGAATAAAAAAAGCAACTTGCAATATATATATATATATATATATATATATATATATATATATATATGTATATGTATATGTATATGTGTGTGTGCAAATATTCCCATACCATTATTACAATTTCCTCCCTAATAAAGCCTCCAAGGCCCCCCAGGTGGGAGTGGTGTCACCAGGTAAAAGTCAAATGTATGCTAGTTGGGGAGTGTGCGCTGAAAGCAGTCCATGACTGGATTGCTGTGGGACCTGTGCAATGAAGTGTCTTTTAGTGCATTCTCCATTTTGACAACCATTAGAATATTAGGTTGGTATCTCCATTGGTGCTTGAATGCTGTATTTTTCTAGCTAGAAAAGCACAGTGCTCAATTGCTGCTTTGATGACGGGCTGAAATAAAGGTTGAATGCTCACCCCCTGTCACATGAGCGTTTGAGCTCTGAAAATGTTGCATGCAATGCCTTCAGGACTTAGTCACTCTCGTATACTGGGGAGGTGTGTTCCCTCATCGCTTTACGTTTTCATGACGGCATTTGAGCTCTTATAAGTCTGCACTCTTCTAGTGGGAACGCACTCCCTTGTGATGCCACCCTTTTCTTCCTCCCCTTGTGAAGCTTAGAAAATGTCACCCACCGCTTCAGTTCCAGCAGCAGTTGTTTGACATATGGTTTAGTCCAATGAGTGAGACTTATATCTTTAGGATTCATTAAAGTATACATTCCATTGATGGACTTTAAGATATGTAACTGCAATAAACCTTCTAGAGTTGTCCTTAATTTCAAAAAGAAAAGGGAACACACTGGCCAAAAGCAACAAAATGTTGCTATCCTATAAACACAGAATTTTAGAGGATTTACTAGTCTACAAATCAAGAATATAAGCCATAGATTTATGCCAGGCTTTAGTTCTCAAAGAGTGAGTGAAGCATAATTAGAGGTCCCCAAAGGAGACCAGCACTCCAGCCTCAAGTGGAGAACATAACTACTGAGGGGGGATGGTACGATCGGTGGGGACCAGTTGAGAGGCCAGTTATTAGCACTGTGGAACTGGAGCCAAAACACCATCATCCAAAGTTGACTAATATTCCATTTAGGGTCTAGATAGCTTCTGGCTGTTTGCAGACAGGTGTGCATAGCAACATGGTTTCTTACAGTTAATTAAGTAACAATATAATGTGTCCTTTTAAATGTAAGCACAGAACATCAATATTTTCTAATATTTTACATTTATTTGCTGGTTGTGATGAGCAGGGTTCATAATTCAAACATTCTCTATATTCCAGGTCGTACATTCCCAGTTGATCAATATTTCCTGGAAGATGTCATTGCCAAAACAAGGTAAAGAAGGTTCTGTTGTAAGACAAGACCTTACTTATATATAATTATGTCCCGTCCCATGCAAATTCTTATTTAGATTGTCGGAGGCTTGTGGATCTGCTAGCACTTTAAACAAGAGTGTATTGAGTGTACATTGCATTGTGAAATACTAAATCTTTTTACCCCAAAAAATGAAGTGGCCTGTTATTCCTTTTATCAATTATATATATTTTTTTTCCACAGATGCTGATTACCTTAGTGAAACTGTCTTAAATGTTGTGTAATCTCCAACTTTGTTCATTCATTACATGTTCCAATCAGCTACCCTATATTCTTATTCATCATTTATTTACCTACAGAGGACAATTGAGCGCTATCACTATATTACTTTGTTTGTCTACTAGGGAAGGAATATTCCCTTTAGTGAAGCTGCACTTGTCCCATTAGAGTAGAGCGCTACCCGTTCTCCTTCTAATTTATAGATGTATGCACAGTAAATAAAGAGAAGCACATAATTAATATTACGCAACATAATATCTAGAACCTATCTGTCTTTTTGTCAGGTATGTGCTGGAAGATGGCAGCCCCTACCGTCGCTCCTCTAAGTATTCCTCTACACAGGACTCCGCTAAAGGCAAGAAAGGGAAGAGTTATGGAGAAGTAATGGAAGAATTAGAACATTCTATGAATTCTATAACAAATCTGCAGGACACCAGGACAGTGAAGGACAGTGTACCAGACCAACAACTGAGCTTTAAGGAGCTCTCCACTCGGTACAGTGGTAAGACTACTAAAAACAACAGGGTCCATAGCAGCAAAAGGGAATTAAGATAACATAGGACAGAGGTTGGCAACCTGTGGCTGTCCAGCTTCTGTGATACAAAATGGACTTGTAGTTGAGCAACATCTGGAGAGTTACATGTCGCCTAAAGCTGGTAATATGTAACATGTAATATCTGGACATATTACCTGATCCCCGATTGTTCACACTGGCCCATTCTGTGGGGTAAATGTATCAAGCTGCGCGTTTCCAGTGGTTTTGGATATTGGAGATGTTGCCTATAGCAACCAATTAGATTCTAGTTATTTTGTAGATTTGTACTAAATAAATGATAGCTAGAATGTGATTGGTTGCTATAGGCAACATCTCCACTTTTTCAAACCCGCAGTTTAGTAAATTAACCCCTAAGAGTTTTTATGTAAGGGTGTTTTTATTATAATTTTTATAGAAACATGTTAAACTAGGAGATTGTAAGGATGGGATCAATAAAGAAATACGTATTACCAATATCCAGGATTTTGTGAGCAGGGCCAATATTTATAAATATCATTGTTTCCATTATCTAGAGTTGGTGGTATTACTGAGACTGCAGTTGTAAATTCACTAGGAACTCTAGCATCAAGAGGTGTCACAGTGATATAAATTGGTTTCTAGTGAATTGTACTAAATAAACAACTGCAATATGATTTGTTGCTATAGGCAACATCTCTACTTTTCAAATCCGCTGGAAACTTGCAGCTTGATACATTTATCCCATTATGTCTTATTCACTTTTACATATTATGTAACAAGGGAACAGCAGGTAGAAATGTTCTTGCTTGTATGCTATTGTAGCTGCTTTTTCGTCACAGGTGTTAGCAAATCTGTTATCAACACTCTGTCTGCCATGGATTTGGATAAAATTAATCTGGAGTTAATCGAAGCCTTGCTGGAATGGATAATCAATGGAGATCACTCCTACCCACCAGGTAATCAAACAGTGGGAACCTTTAAAGGCTATTTTTTTTTTTTTTTTTTTTCAAACCTTGTCCCCCCAAACTCCTTATCACTCCCTCATCTGAATCGGGGTGAACCCATCCTGGAAATCCCTTAACATGTGTTGTTAGGGTCCCTGGTTAGTTAGACAAAGAACACTGTATTCAAGTCTGGTTGCACAGCTTTGGTTAACCCCTCCTTTCTCCACAGTATCATGTAGATTCCAGACGCACTCGGTCTAATTTAATTAGGGACCCCAACAAAGCTGAGGAAGGGGGGGTGTCTCAGGGGTGCAGTCCCCACAAACCAGGTGGTGGGATATATTGTATCTGATGGAAAATACAATTAAACAAAATGGAATTAGAATTTTAAATATTTGTGCCACACAGTAAATGTAGACAGACTTGGGCTGAACAATTCAGTCAATCAATTCAATATGAACTAATAATGGCAAGGTGTCTCTGGCAGTGTTTTCACTTGCTATTTAGGTAGAATTACAAGCCAAATAATATGCATATATTAAATTGATGCCTTTTTTGTCTCTACATTACCTTTTTGTTTTTTTAATTTTTTTCTTTATTAGGTGCTGTTTTAGTGTTTCTGCCTGGTCTTGCAGAAATTAAAATGCTGTATGAGCAACTTCAATCAAATGCCTTGTTTAGTAATCGACGTAGTAAGCGGTATGTCAGACTAGCTATATACACACATATACATATATTATGGTTTAAGGCTCTAAGAAAGGAGATCTTGATCGATGATTGATGGTCTTGTGTTTTCTGGCAGATGTGTCATTTACCCCTTGCACTCATCCCTGTCAAGTGAAGAACAGCAAGCTGTTTTCATAAAACCACCTCCGCGTGTTACCAAGATAATCCTCTCCACCAATATTGCAGAAACCTCCATCACTATTGATGACGTTGTGTATGTGATTGACTCTGGCAAAATGAGAGAGAAAAGGTGTGTTACATAGAGGTTCTACAAAACCGATCACTTGCTGAATGTGCTTTGGGTCACTAATGTTAAGATTGGCACCTCTGTTTCCTAGATATGACCCAGGTAAGAGTATGGAGAGTCTTGAAGATGCATGGGTATCTCAAGCCAATGCCATGCAGAGGAAAGGAAGAGCTGGCCGTGTGGCCTCTGGTGCCTGCTTTCACTTCTTCACTAGCCACCACTATGAGCACCAGCTTCTAGAGCAACAGCCCCCAGAGATCCATCGAATCCCCCTGGAACAGCTCTGTTTGAGGTACCTCTAATGCTGTAATTACTTGTTTTGTTTCAATTAGATGCATTACCATGTAGCTTTTGAATTTATTGATTATTGTTGCATTATGGCAATTTACCTATTACTCCAGCAATGTAAATTTCCCTTTAAAACTAAGTCGCCACTTAAATCAATATTTGAATCTTGATTAATGCAGGTGGTAGAGCTGTTACAATGTATCTGTGAAAACAAGTATTTTATTGTGACTTCCGTTATCACAAATCAATGTTCATTTGTACCAATTTGTTATGCTTCTCCCTTGCTTCATTACTGAACATTTTAAAGCCGCAACATTCAAGATTGTGTAAGGTGTCAAATCTGTCAGCTGACATTATTCAATGCCTTGTCTTGTTTGTCCACCCACAGCTATGAATAGTAGTAGTGCTTGTAGATTTTGGTGTCTAATCATCACCCACCTCATAATATTTCCTTGTGCTGTGGCTAGTTTCAGTACAAGGTGGGAAAACTCTGTAACATAAACCTGATTCTGCAAAATGAAATAAACTATGGACAAATTAATTTAGAGGACAATTTACTTACTGTTAACATTCCTCTCTTCATATTGTGTGCTTTCTGTGTCCCCTACTAAATTTTATTACAGTTTTTGAGAAAGGCCATTGTTACTAGGGGTTGCACCGGGCACTTTTAGTGTTTTGGGTTCTGATTAGCTTGAGGTTTTGGGTTCTGATTTGTTTTGCCAAAACACCTGACGAAAGGTTTTGGTTCTGATTTAGGGTTTTGGGTTCTTATTTTTTTTTTTAAAAAGCACTAAAATCCATTTTTTTTTGTTTTTTTTACACTCCTACGCTATTATTAACCTCAATAACCATCATTTCCACTAATTTCCAGTCTATTCTGAACACCTCACACCTCACAATATTGTTTTTAGTCCAAAACGTTGGACCTAGGTAGCTTTCTGGACTGCGTAGTGGAGTGGCCCCGGTACCCAATTTGGTACCGGGGCCACAATACCTCCTCCAACTGGTTTCAATTCCACTGCACATATGGCTGCTCCTCCATCCTCTGCAGCATATAGAGGGTGGAGTTCTAGCGTGTCAATACCTCTTGTTTTCGATCATGACAGGATTTGGCCCCAACACTGAATGTAGTTTAATATCTGATACGCAGCTATCTGGACTGCGTAGTGGAGTGGCCCGGGTAACCAATTTGGTACCGGGGCCATAATACCTCCTCTAACTGGTCTAAATTCCACTGCACAGATGGCGGACACCGGATGGACGTCTAACACCAACATAGCTGTTAAGGCCGCAGTTCCTCTTTTTTGGGACTGCACAAACAATTAACGTAGCAATAGAAATAGCAGTTCCTCTTTTTTGGAACTACAGAAACAAAGAACGTAGTAATAGAAATGGCAGTTCCTCTTTCTTGGAACTACAAAAACAAAGAACGTAGTAATAGAAATGGCAGTTCCTCTTTTTTGGAACTACAAAAACAAAGAACGTAGTAATAGAAATGGCAGTTCCTCTTTTTTGGAACTACAGAAACAGTGATTATTTGGATTTATCTAATTAGTAATAATTAAGAATGAATTGTATACAGTTCATCACTGAAGGAGGTGCACCCTTGCATAATGTAATTATGTATCATCAGAGAGAAGAAAGAGAGGATGCGTAATGGGGCACTCAAAGGGTTAGAGTAGTAATGTTATCGGAAAAATAAATATATAATCTTTAATATTCTTTATTAGTATTATTTTAAAAACGCACCTAACAATAAGTGTGCACATATAAACTTTTATTAACATTTACATAATGAGCGAAATATTAAAAAGTGCATGTAGAATGAAAACCAGAAATAGGAATAGTTAAAAAGCAGTATAACTGCTCAAACTGTGCTGCTGTAGGTATCTTCAATAAGAATTAATATATCTTATAATTACAAATCCTCAATAATATAAGCGCTCTATATAGTCCATAATGGTCTCTCTAAATGGGAAATATAATAAAATGAACCAATCTCATGTACCCATTCGTAATAAGGAGAGATCCCAAGTTGGAGTGCCTGTCTGCAACAATCTAATTAGCCGTAGGTAATATGTCAGTAGTCCGGGAAGTTTGTGAGCTATTGAAATTTTACACAATTTCCCAACTATAATGAATACCAGAATAGTGCCAATTACAATACTGTGTGATATGTTATGCAGCTCTTATTATTATGAGATGGTGCTGATAAACGTCATAAACTGAGTAAGTTATACCAAGAATTATATCATTTTGTTTATTCAGAAATGATGAGTCTCTCTATTAGAGTGTAATGCCCCTTAAAACTCCTTTAAATAAAATAGTACGTATTCTAGGAGACCCTGTTTATATATTTAACTTGGTTCTGCAAAAATATGCATGATGATCACTGGACAGAGATCTGTAATAGAGCAGCGATTAAAGTGGCCTGATTAAAGGTCATGTAAGATCTTAAAGCACTCACAATTATATAGAGACTGTATTCTCATTAAAGACGGTGCCTAACGTGTATAAAAGTAGGCACTTATATAGCGCTTGCTTCACTGGGTGATGTGAGCAAGCGGAGTGTGTTAATATGGAGAGACCCTATCTAAACATTAATATGATAGAACAAATTGCAGCGCTGTATACGCTGTGTGTAGGTAAGGTAGGGATCTCAAATACCATGACACTCTGTTTAGCCTAATCCCTAACAATGTAATATCACGGAAAGCCTATTTGCTTATCCAGGGCGCTTGGTCTGCTGCGTACATCAAAATGAAATGCCCAGTGAATTTAAAGCAAGTGACAGAGTACAGTATGGTAACGGCAACTTTAGCGATTGTATCAGACAAGCAGGACAAAGAGCTTAGTGTATAAATAGAGGAACAGCTGAAGCACAGAAACGACTAACGCGCATTTCGATAATCGGCTTTATCAAAGACAACCTCCTTCAACTAGTCTATGTTCCACTGCACAGATGGCGGACACCGGACGCACGTCTAACACCAACATAGCTGTGTCGGTGACATGGCCTGATGGAGATAGAACTAGGCAAAGAGCACATAATGCCAAAAAAAGAGTTGCAAGATGGAATTGTCCTTGGGCCCTCTCACCCACCCTTATGTTGTTGAAATAGGACATGCACACTTTAACAAACCAATCATTTCAGCGACAGAGCCTACCAAACTACTGTGGCTGAAATGATTGGTTTGTTTTGGCCCCCACACAAAAAAAAGCTATTCATCTCTCCCTGTACAAACTAAACTGGCTCTACTGAGGCAAGATGTTGTCCTCATCCTCCGATTCCTGGCCCCCTTCAGTGTATACTTCCTCATCCTCACACATTATCAATTCGTCCTCGCTGGACTCCACAACCACAGGTCCCTCTGTATTATCTGGAGGGCAGTGCTGTACTTGATTGAGGAATTGATAATTCATTTTTATGAACATCATTTTTTCAACGTTCTGAGGAAGCAACCTCCTTCGCCTCTCACTGACCAGGTTCCCCGCTGCACTAAAAACTCTTTCGGAGTACACACTGGAGGGGGGACAACTCAGGTGAAATAGAGCCAGTTTGTACAGGGGCTTCCAAACTGACTTTTTTTTCCTGCCAGTAACAATATGGACTGTCTGACATGTCTATTTGGATGGTGTCAGCAAAATAATCCTCCACCATTTTTTCAATTGTGACAGCATCCAATGCAGCGACAGTAGACATGTCTGCAATGGTTGGCAGGTCCTTCAGTCCGGACCAAATGTTCTCAGCATCTGTGCCAGCAGGTCTTTTAGGAAAACTGAGCTTTTTCCTTGCAGCCACAGGTGTGGAAGAAAATGAAGGGGGAGCTGGTGGCATGTCACGGTTCTCTTCCGAGGACAATCTCCTGACCAGCAGGTCTTTGCACCGCTGTAGACTTGTGTCCGCCGGAAACAGAGACGCAACATACGCTTTAAACCGAGGATCCAGCACGGTGGCCAGAATGTATTCCTCTGACTTTAAAAGAGTGACCACCCTTGGATCCTGGCAAAGCGTACAAAGGGCTTCATCCACAAGAGCTACATGTTTTGTCGAATAGTAATGGTTTACCAGCTCCACCCTCACTTTATCCAGCTGCTTCTGCAACAGCCTGATCAGGGGAATCACCTGACTTTTTTGATGTTGCTCGAGTCTGCGGTAGGCACTGGCAGAATGCCGAAAGTGTCCAGCAATTTTGTGAGCCACCGCAAGCCTCTCCTGCACACCCCTGTCACTCTTCAGGTAATGCTGCACTACCAAATTAACGGTGTGGGCAAAACATGGGACGTGCTGGAAATTGCCAATACGTAATGCCCGCACAATGTTACTGGCGTTATCTGACACCACAAAGTGGAATCTCGCCAGGATTTGGTACCGGGGACACAATACCTCCCACTCCACTGATGGCGGATACCGGACGCACGTCTAACACCAACATTGCTGTTATTGACGCAGTTATCCGCTTTGCCATAGGATGACTAGTGTCGTACTTGGTGCTCATGGCAAACGACTGTTGGACGGTCAATTGTTTGGTGAAAGACGTAGCGGTCTTACGACTTCCCCTCTGGGAAGATGACCGACTACCAGCAGCAACAGCAGCAGTGGCAGTAGTAGGCGTACCGCTGCAGGATTCCTCGGATAAATCCCGGATTGAAGAGGACTCAGTCTGGCTGGTGACATGGCCTGCAGGACTAAATCTGATGGAGATCGTGGAGGAAGTTGACGAGGAGGGTGTTGGTGGTGTGTATCCAACAGGACCAAGGGATTTAGGTGTCCCTAGACTGCTGACGGTCATAGCCCCAGTTCCTGAACTAATCACTGAACTATGAAGGTTATTCAGGTGACGTATAATGGAGGATGTCCCTAGGTGGCCAAGATCCTTACCCCTGCTTATTTGAGCTTTACATAAGCTACATATGGCCATACATTTGTTATCCGGATTGGGATAAAAATAACTCCAGACCGAAGAGGTGCATTTCTTGGTCTTCTGACCAGGCATGACGATGGGCTTTTTCATCCCATGGACATCAACTTTTTCCCCCTCTGGTGCCTCATTTAAAATAACCACATCAGCATCCTCCTCGTCAAGTTCCTCCTCAGCGCCAGCTACATCAATAGCCTCCTTGACACCTTGATTATCCAAATCTGGATCTACACTGTGGTGATCCTTCCAGCATATGCAGAGGGTGTGCTGCAAATGGTGGATGGAGTCAGCTCTTCCCGTACAGTGATGGGAAGGTCAGGCTTTGCAACCACCAACACCCTTGGACTCGCCTTGGGGATTTGTGATGCCTTCTGTTTAGAAGGCAGAGTTGTTTGCTGTGTTGTTGCTGACAGCATAACTCTTTTAAATTTTTTGGAGGGGGGGGAGGAGGAGGGCTTAGATCCTTGGGTGAAGCTGAACCACTAGTCCTGAACACGGGCCAGGGCCTAAGCCGTTCCTTGCCACTCTGTGTCGTAAATGGCATATTGGCAAGTTTACGTTTCTCCTCAGATGTTTTCAATTTTCTTTTTTTGCATATTTTAGTGAACTTTTGGGTTTTTGGATTTTACATGCCCTCTAGGAGATTGGACATCGCCCTTGCCAGACGACGTTTATGGCATTTCATCGTCTATGTCATGACTAGTGGCAGCAGTTTCAGCATTAGGAGGAAGTGGGTGTTGATCTTTCCCTACTTTATCCTCCAAATTTTTGTACTCCATTATATGCACCACAAGAGAGCGTACCCCTAAACCACACACACTCGGCAAAGCCATTACAAATTATCTGCGGCTCAGGAGAGTACCACTGGACTGGAGTTATACAGCAGTACCTACTATTTTTAAACTAATTTTTTTTATATTTTTTTTTTTAAGAACTTTTTGTATAATTTTGAAATAACAATGCCCTTAGCAGAACAGAGCACAGGACACAGGCAGCACCACTGGACTCAGCAGGACAGAGCACAGGACACAGCACCACTGGACTCAGCAGGACACAGCACTGGACTCAGTAGAACAGAGCACTGGACAAAGCACAAAGCTACACTAAACTGAAAACCAGGACAGGAGCTCCCTAAATACAACCTCTCTCACGAGTGATCGCAGCCAGAATGAAGATGGCGGCCGCTAGCGCTGAATTTATGACATCCGAGTCTCGCGAGATCCGACGCGAGACTTTGATGTCATAGCCTCGGTTTGGCTTCATTTCCCGCCCGGAAGTTCCCGAACAGTGCTCGGATCCCGTCGGATCCGCACTGTTCGGGTGGGCTCGGATTTCGGAAATCCGAGCCCGCTCATCTCTAATTGTTACCTTCTCATTCAGCATGTAATTGTGTGTAAAATATGATTCCCACCTATTCTACAGCTATAATAAACTTGTATTGCAAGTTTATAAATAAAGGATAATTTAGTTTATGTAAATATGGAGAATCTTTAGTTCATGTCATGCTCTATATAAAGAGAACACTGGCTCTATTCAATAACGCTCATTGATATAAAGTAGGTTATGGATTTTTAGAAATGGTGATTGTACTTTCAGTAGAGTACGTCTGTAAATATTCACTTTTTATCTTTTCTTAAATATCTATTTTGATAAAAAAAAATAGAATCCTTCAAATGGAGATAACAAGTTAGTTTATTTCTTGTTTCTCTACCACTAGAATAAAAATTTTAGAGATGTTTTCTGAGTGTCGCCTGGAAACGGTCTTGTCCCGGTTGATTGAACCCCCCACAGTGGAGTCTCTCCATGCCTCCATGTTACGTCTGCAGGATCTTGGGGCTCTTACTCGGCAGGAAAAGCTCACACCGCTTGGGTATCATTTAGCTTCCCTGCCAGTGGACGTGAGGATTGGTAAACTGATGCTCTTCGGGGCTATCTTCCGCTGTCTGGATCCCGCTCTCACCATCGCTGCCAGCTTGGCCTTTAAGAATCCATTTGTGAGTATTATGGCCGTTCTCACTCTACAAGCAGTGCTATAAACGTGTCCAATTAAATGAGACAATTTTTTTTTTTTTGTGATTTAATGCTGTTTGTTTATTTGAACAAGGGACCTGTAGGGAAGGTAAGTTGGTAATCCAACTATGGATGAAAAATTACAGCGCTTTCTTTGACTACAGTGGTGACCTTTAAACAGATGGAGCCAAGCAGGCCAATGACGAAGTGTTATTTTCCCAATAAATAAACTTGCTATTGTCAATGTAATGTTCATTGAATTCAACAGCATCATTGCTCGTCTGTACTTGTCCATCATTTAATAGGTTTCATTAATTTTTTAGGTGTGTCCTTGGGATAAAAAGGATGAGGCAAACAAGAAAAAGCAAGAGTTTGCCATAGCAAACAGTGATCATTTGGCTCTTCTCCAGGCATATAAGGTAAAATGAGATGCTTAGAGTAAACTGCTTACTCTCGAGGGTGAACTACATTGGCCTGATATTTATTATAGCTGTAAGAATCTTCAAAACTGGCCATCATCAACAGTACATTAATCCGCATGTCCATATTATATCTTGGCTGTATCTTTCTTTCTTTTCTTTTTCTTTTTTTAAGTAAACAATTTTTATTAGGTTTTACAAAAGGAAATGTAAAATAACAGAAAAAATCAAGGAGCCAGGCATATATAAAAAAAAACACTTGGAAGAGTATTGAAAAGCAACTACACGGAAGTGTCAAACTTCAAGTGATACAAAATGATGCATAGTCATTGCTGCAATGGGGGATAGAGAGGGAAAAAAGAAAAAGAGGGATCGAGAAAGAGAGGGGGATAAGGGAAATGTATATAGAGGTGTGAGGATGCGGTATGAGAAAGATACTGATTCAAATGTTGGGGCACAGAGATCAGAGCGCCAGGGGCGGAGGAGAGCCATGATACTCTGTCCATGGACTCCAAACACGAATTAAAGATGTAAGAGTGTGGCGCAATATGCTCGGAATGTATTCCATATGATAAACTTGGCAGATGCGGTTAATAACGGAGGGAAGGGGTGGTGGCTCTGGATTTTTCCAAAATAGTGAGAGTTGACATCTCACCACACTGAGTATGTGCGTAATAAGTTTTTATGGGTGGTTAGGAATGTCGGGCAGAGGATGAGGTAGTAGAGAGTAGGACAGAGAGGCAGGAAGAGAAACTTTAGTAATGTTAGAGCTGAGGCAGTGTATAGAGTCCCAGGAAGGAAGCAGTTTCGGACACTGCCACCAGATGTGGGACAGAGTACCAACTTGACCACACAAGTGCCAACATAGCGGATAGATCGCATGTAGTCTATGGGGAACCAGATACCATCTCAAATATATTTTATGAGCGTTTTTACTCATTTTAACACCGAGGTTTTAGCTATGCGGAGGCAAATTTTGTCCCAGTCTTTCAGGGTGAGCGTTTCCCCCATGTCCTCCTCCCACTTGAGTCTGTGTGACTCCTTAGGGGGGCGCTTATGCTGTAAGATAATAGGTGTATCTTTCATATTGGTACAGCAAGCATACATTTCCACAAAAGGACACCCAATCTCTCTCTTTTATTAGCAAAATACATGAATACGGCGTCTGCGTCTGTCTAATAACGGACCAGGATGATTAGTAGTGTTACTGTTTTGTCACATTCAGTTGTTTGGCACTGAGCATGCTTTGTGTGTTAAGGGGGTCACTGCATCTAAACTTGGATAAAAAAGGGGTTGTTTTGCAGTATTCACAATTCTATTTGTAAAACATTATTCCGCTCTGTGACAAACGTAAAATCATTACCATTGTGTGCACATTTTTGTATTTTTATAATTAATTAATTAATTTTTATCTGGTGTGTATCCAAAATAGGCATCTTATGTAGCTGCATCCTAATCTCAAATCAAATATTTGTAGTTTCCAGAAGTCCCTCAAACCTATATATATATATATATATATATATATATATATATATATATATATATATATATATATATATATATATATATATATATATTATAATGGTGGCATGATTATATGCGCTCACTTCTGGATAGTTTGTAGTGGGATAGCTGCAGAAAGGAGTGTTGTACAGGTGACCCCCCCTATACCTTCAAGAATAGGACTAGTAAGAATATGAACCCAGCTCCAAGTTCATAATAAATAAATATATATATATATAATACTTTTGCTACCATCTTTTATATAAATATATAAAGCCAATTGCATCTTTGGTTTAGTGGTCATGTAGTTAAAATGTGCTTTTCTTCCGTATGTTTAGGCCTGGAGCACAGTCATAAGAGAGAACACACGGGCTGGATATCAGTATTGCCGGGACAATTTCTTGTCTTCGAGAGTACTCCAGGTAAGTGTCCCCTCATATAAAGTCAAGCTGTTTTTTAAAACAATTAATAATAATATTTAACAAAAACACTAAGTAATAAAAAAAATACAAATTAGTGTGAGTACAGTATTTAGTTAAAATACTAGAATTTAAGTTTTATTTTAAAGGACATCTCCATACAAAACTGTAAACTCCATTTTGGATGGAGTTCATTATGTTTTTTCCAAAATATGGCCAGCTTAACAGTGCTTTGTCAAAATACAATTGTGAAAGGCTCTATTTATTAGAGCTTACCCTAGTCCCGCCTTAGTAGCCCTCACAACTGTCCCTGTGCCCACTCTGAGCCACACCCACTTCTGTGCCCCCTTCCAGTTAGGATGTAAGCTCTCTCATAAG
Source organism: Mixophyes fleayi (assembly GCF_038048845.1). Classification (NCBI taxonomy): domain Eukaryota; kingdom Metazoa; phylum Chordata; class Amphibia; order Anura; family Limnodynastidae; genus Mixophyes; species Mixophyes fleayi. The sequence goes on along the minus strand of NC_134404.1, from coordinate 283,257,006 downwards.
CAGGGCCCTCGCTACCCTTCGTTTTCATGTCTGCATTAAATTTAAAATAATTGGGGGTAATACATGTTGTTGTACAATTCTTTTTTTTTTTCTTTCTTATATAGTTTATTGTGTTTTACCTTTTTACTTATTCCATGGTGTGTCGTGTCTTTTAGTTCTACATTTTATCTAGTAAAACAGTTTACCCTTCCTATTGCAGGGATGTGTACATGCATTTAAACATCATTCATAAATTACAACTATGTCAACCTACAAAATAATAATGATGAGCGTTTCATTTTCAGTTGATGCTATGAATGAGAATATATAGGGCTATTGCAATTAAAAGGAAATCTAAAAATGATTGCAATAATTTCTCTTTCTCAAATACTGTTGATCACCATGGACAAGTTTTATCAGTTTTCTAAACATATGTCTAGGGATAAATGTATCAAATAGTTATTTTTGCAAATAACCGGTGACTTTGCATGGTAAATTTAAAGCGGGAATAGTTTTTAAGGCGAGTTTTGCCTTTAAAGCCATTGTCGCTTTAACTTTACCATGCAAAGTCGTTGGATATCGGCGATTTGCAAAAATCACTATTTGATACAGTTCCCCCTGGAATTTTGTAGCACACAAGTGTCACCATGATGACAAGATCTCATGTGTTCATATTTTGTATATTACAGGAAATAGCTAGTCTGAAGAGACAGTTCACAGAACTGCTGTCTGACATTGGATTTGTGAGGGAAGGGCTCAGAGCTAGAGAGATTGAGAAGAGATGGGCTCAGAAAGGAGACGGAGTAGTGGAAGCAACAGGGGAAGAAGTAAGTACTTTTCTGATTTAACCACCCTAAAGTAGCTGTGCTCATCTGAATCAACATTGTTTGATTCAATAGTATGTTGAAAAATACTATATTGTTTTGTGCTTTAAAAAAATGACTTGTTGCTTAGTAACAACCCAGAAAGCCAACACTTGAGTCATGGGGTAAATTTATCAAGCTGCGGGTTTGAAAAAGTGGAGATGTTGCCTATAGCAACCAATCAGATTCTAGTTCTCATTTATTTAGTACATTTCTTGTGCCCAAAGTAGTTGAGGGATACTAGCATCAACATTCATGCAATTGTGTGGGGGTTTGCTGGGTTGTTGATGTGGGATAACAATTGAATTGTCTTTTTTATTTCAAACACGGTTTACCTTTCCCTCTTCCGCATCCACATGTCTTCTACTGTCCATATCTATCGTCCCTCTCTTGGGTTCTGTGCATTCAAGTGCTTCCATATTTATTTTTAATTAAATTTTTTACTGTTTATTTTGAAATAACATTTCCTGCAAATAGTATAACTAAGCAATGCAAAGTGTTCAACAGTTTTTAACAATACTACAACAATAGTGAGACAAACAAAATAAAAGAACTGGATTTTGTTAATCCATGATAGAATTATGGAAACTGTTGCTCTCTGGCTGTCATTGAAAATAAAAACTTCTATGACAAAGCGCCAAATGATTACACTATTAAATATGTTTTGTGCTTGCTTTCAATTTTATTTTTTAACGCTGTGATTATATTTCTGTACAGGCCAATACAAATGCAGAGAATATTAAGTTAATATCAGCAATGCTGTGTGCAGCTTTGTACCCCAATGTGGTTCAAGTAAGTTCATGCATATTTGTTTAATTTTCCATAACATTGACTATCCAACTAAACCATCCTTTAAAGCTGTGTTTTTAAATGTAAAAGATTATAATTTTGATCTTGTGTCTAAGCCATTACCAATCCTAAAGTGTGTAGAATATGCTGGAGTTAAAGAAATACATGTTTAACAATAACTGTTCAAGAGGTGAAAAAATCCCCAATAATTTAGAGGGGTGGTTTTTTTTGTTTTTTTTTAAATTCTTTATTTTGGTTGGTCATATAAGCAAATACAGGGAATAAGACTGTTATTATTGAACAGACGTACAAAAACAGTCAGAACAATTGAATCAACATGTACATAGAAGCTTATAATGAGACAACCATTTTTACAATTTTATATGCGGTATCAAATTGTATATAACTGTAGTGAAAGTGTGAAATGTGGGAGTGGGGGGAAGGGAGTCAGACAGGAGGGGGGGGGGGGGAAGACCACAAAGCAGGTATATGAAAGAGCTCAGGGGGTGGAGAGTGTGTAGACGACTCAAGAAGATAAGGGGGCAAAGCGTATAAGGGAGCCGGACTTACCCCACATGGGTCCTTATCACGGGGCTAATTGTTAGGGGGACGCGAGCTTTCCACAAACTGCCAAGGAGCCCAAACCTGGTTAAAGACATGGCCTCTATCATGGAGGTAATAGGTAATCTGTTCCATGGCTGCGACATGCCAGATTTGTTTTTTAAGGGCTGTTAGAGAGGGAGGGGACGTTTTTTTCCAGTTTAGCGCGATAAGGGATTTAGCCACTGTCAGTATATGTGAAGCTAGTTTTTTGGAAAATTTGTCAAGCTCTGGAGGAGGATAGCATAGTAGAAACACCCAGGGGTCCTTTGCAACGGGAGCCTCAAATAGAGAGTTTAGAATGCCACAAACCACATCCCAGAAGGAGGAGATAATTGGGCAGGTCCACCATATATGGAGCATAGTTCCCCTGTGGCCACAACCCCTCCAACAATAAGGTGAAGAAGAGGGAAACATGCTGTGGAGTCGAGTAGGGGTATAATACCAACGGTAATAGATTTTATAAGAGGTTTCTTTAAGTTTGGTGGATATGGAGCTTTTAGCTATCCCCAGTCTCATGTCATCCCATGCTTCATCGTCCGGAGGGGGGCCTAGATCCTTTTCCCAATCAGCCTCATGTGCCCTCGGAGTAGGAAGGACAGCAGCAATAAATATACCATAAAGTTGGGATATCAAGCCTCTGTCCCTAGGGTGATTTTTACAAAGATCTTCAAAGGGGGTTAAATCTCGCAAAACATAAGTAGGTGGCAGGGACCGCAAAAAATGACTAATTTGGAAAAACTCAAACGGACTAAGTATGCGGGATGGGGAGTGACGCTGGAGTTCTGCCAGTGGGAGCCAGTGGTTTGCTTTGGAGAAGTCTATCGGGAATTTAAGGCCAGCTTTATTCCAAAGACGAGCTCTCGCGGCGGAGAGTCCAGGACGGAATACAGGATTGTGCCAAATGGGGGTTAAGGGGGATAGTTGTGTGGTAAGCTTCAGTTTAAAGGAGTAAAAATCCCATAGCTTGATGTCAAACTTGATAGTAGGGAGCATTTTAGATGCAGGAGGACGATGTGCAGGGGAGAGACCCCATAAGGGTGTAAGATAGGGCAAGGTAGTATAAGCCGATTCTATATCGAGCCAGGAAGTGGAGCCTGGGGGGGCATATGAGGTAACAATTTGTGAAAAGTGGGAGGCCAGGTAATATAGTTTAATATCGGGAAGACCTCTGCCGCCAGAAGAGATTGGCCTTTTGAGAATGCTGGCTGAGATCCGTGGGGGTCTATGATTCCAAACAAAACGGATGAGGGATTTTTGTATGTTAGAAAGGAAGGAGGCAGGAACTGCGACCGGGAGTGTTTGAAAGAGGTATAACCATTTTGGTATAATAGACATTTTGACTGCTATGATCCTGCCCAGCCAGGAGATAATGAGGCGTTTCCAGGAGGTCAGGTCAGAGAGTATCTTAGCGAAAAGGGGAGGGAAGTTTTCAGGAAAGAGGAGGTCATAGCGTGAGGTGAGGAAAACTCCCAAATATTTGATCTTTCTTTTTTGCCACTTAAAATTGAAGGTTGTCTGGAGGAGATCCGTTTCCCAAGGGGAGACATGCAGCAGCATGGCTTCTGATTTTGCATAGTTTATTTTATAACCAGAGGTGGTCCCATAGGCTTGAAGAATTTCATAGAGATTGGGGAGGGAGATCGCTGGTTGGGATAGAGAGAGGAGGACGTCATCCGCAAAAAGAGAAATTTTGGAGTTGATGTTACCCACCTGCACCCCCTGAATGTTGGGATTGGATCTAATCTGGGAAGCCAGGGGTTCGATCACCAGAGCGAATATAAGGGGTGATAGGGGGCAACCTTGCCTTGTGCCGTTTTGGATCAAGATCAGGTCTGAGGGTATACCATTAATCAAAACTTTGGCAAGAGGAGTCAAATATAATGCCAGGACGCCAGTGAGGAAGCTGCCAGCAAATCTAAAGGCCTCAAGGGTGGCCCTCATAAAGTCCCAGGAGATCCTATCAAATGCTTTTTCAGCATCGAGAGAGAGCATAATAGTTGGGGAGGTCCTTGAGTTGACAACGTGGATAATGTCAATGGCTCTTCTGGTATTATCTCTCGCCTGGCGTCCCGGGATAAACCCCACTTGGTCATAATGGATAAGGGAAGGGAGGATTTGGTTTAAACGATTCGCCAGAATTTTGGCATATATTTTCAAGTCAAGGTTAAGAAGGGAGATTGGTCTGTAACTTGCACAGTGGAGGGGGTCCTTCCCTTCTTTGGGGATTACTACAATTCTAGCTTCGAGCATTTCAGGGGGGAAGGAGTCTCCCTGAAGAACATTGTTGTAAAGGGAGCACAGGTGGGGAGCAAGCAAGCCCGAAAACTTCTTATAATAAGCGGCCGTGAAGCCATCGAGTCCCGGGGCTTTGCCTTTTTTTTGCCCTTTAATGGTTTGCTGGATTTCCTCTATCGAGATCTCATTGAGATGTTCAAGAGCTTGGTGGGGTAATTTCGGAAGTTTGGAGTTGGCTAGAAATTCTGAGATCAGAGTGGCATTGGATTGTTGTGTTGGGGAGGTGGGGGAGGGTGGGAGGTTATACAATTCTGTGTAATATTGTTGGAAGGATGTTCTGATGGCCGCAGGATCGTAGAGAAGCTGGTTGTGGGAGTTACGGATCGAGACAATATTATTATTCGTCCTAGCGGAGCGGAGACGTGATGCCAGAATTTTATCTGCTTTGTCTCCTTTCTCATAGAAAGTTTGGCGAAGCCATTTGAGTCGCTTGGCAACTTGTTTGGAGAGAAGGAGATCCAGTTGAGCTTTTGTTTTACGTAAGGCCACTAACGTGGCAGGGTCAAAGGTCATCTTATGTTGGATTTCTAAATCATGCAGTTGGAGTGAGAGTTTATTGATATTGGAGAGAGTTTCTTTTTTATTCCTGGAGGCCATGCTGAGCAGATGTCCCCTCATGACCGCTTTATGCGCCAGCCAGAGAGTAGACTTAGAGATCTCCTGTGAGTCGTTTAATTCGAAGTAGGTCTCTAGGTGTGATCTAAGCTGGGATACTATGTCTACATTGTGGAGGAGAGATTCGTTAAGGCGCCATGTCACGGGGCGTGGACGAGGTGTGAGGCCAGAAAGATCAATGGAGATGGGGGAGTGGTCAGACCAAATCAGGGGATGGATCCGGGCCTCCTGGAGGTTTAAGGCAAGGTCATGGCTGAGCAGGATCATATCTATGCGGGAATGAGATTGGTGAGGTGAGGAGTAAAACGTGTAGTCTCGAGCTGTTGGGTCTTTTACTCTCCAGGAATCATAAAGAAGCTGGGACTTCATGATTCTGAGGAGAGATTTAGAGGAGAGTGGGTCTGAAATGGGTAGGGCTGCAGCCACAGGGGAAGAGCGGTTGAGAGAGCTATTTAGGACGGTGTTGAAGTCTCCCGCTACTATAAGGTCCCCCTGACGGAGTCGCGTCAGCAAAGTATCCAGTTTTGAGGAAAAACGATGTTGGTTTTGGTTAGGGGCATAGATGTTAACCAGGGTACAGAGTTTATTGTTAAGTTTACCTACTAAGATGAGGAACCGACCCTCTTTATCAGCGAGTGAGTCAATGAGCTCAAATGTAAGGTGGCGCGAAAACATAATGGCCACTCCGCGTTTCTTGGCTGAGTGGTCGCATGCATGATGAGTGTTAGGGTAAATTTTTGAGCGTAACTCGGGGTGGCAGTTGTGTAGAAAGTGCGTTTCTTGTAAGAAAATTAGATCGCCTGTATGAAGTTTGAGAGTAGCAAAGAGTTTACCGCGCTTCTGGGGGGTGTTAAGGCCCTTTACATTAAAGGAGAGAACTCTAAGACCCATGTGAGGTAAGAAGGAAAAAGATAGAGATAGAGCCCAATGTGTAGGGGGCCGTGGGAAGTCTCAAGAAAGTGACAGGAGGGCACTTGGGGGGTTGTGCAGTACACGGGGGGGGTAGACGAGAAAGTCATATCTGAATGTTTCATGTGGTCGGTTTGAAAAAGGGAAAGGTTGGTGGTGGGAAAAGGAGGGGAAAGGGTAGGAAGTAAGTCACACGGCAGAGTAGGCCGGGGCCAGTGGTGCCGACATCGGGAGAGGATACTATGTACTGGGGGAGTACATAGGTCAGCATAGGAGCTAACAGCTCCAGGGGAGCGTGGCGAGGCATCCAGCAGACGCATCGCGCTGGCCAAAAAGAACGGGTCAGAGGGGTGTATCCCTCTGGGTTACCTGAAATAGAGGCTTTGGTAGTGGATTAAATGTGGGTGTTGGGTGAAGCAACCTGGGAGGGAGGTGGGGATAATGAATTCGTGCAATATTGTAAGGGGTGGGAGTTGAGGTGAAGTATAGGAGGGGGATGGTAGGGAGTGTAAGAGGAAGAGGGCAAAGGTATAGCGAAGAGTAGAAATATGAAAGGTATAGCAAAGAGTAGAAATATGGAGCAAGACATATCGGTGTAACCAAACATTTTGAAATTAAACAGAGTAGAATAGCATTAAGTGGTATTGTAGTGAAATACTGGAACCATATAACCATATATTTAACAATTACTCATGGAAAAGAGGTATCAGTTGCTAGTGCAGTAAAACAAAGATTGATAACTGATCGGGTGGTCTCATGCAACAGCCCTCATTCAAAACAGGTTAGGTGGATAAATAAAGCAGGAAGATTAGGCAGATGACAACCTGGGCCATCAAGAGCCACCTGTAGTGAGGGTCTGCGACACAAGAGCACCCAGCAGAGATGCTAATAAACAGTACTACTAGCGAATATAATGCAGCACAGTACAGGGGAAAAAAGTTAAAGATCTAACAGGAGCTAGGGTCCCCCAGACAATATTAAACAAGATGAACCTAACCATGTAATAATATAGCAAGTGGCATACAAAAACATAACGGGATTTTAACATGTGAGACGTTACGGAATAAAGTAGTGTTCCTTTGTGAACCCCTCAAGATGAGGGGAGACCTCACTAGAGGTAAGGGCCCATTGGTAAAAGAAGAACACAAATTACAGAGAAAACAAAACCTGAGAATGGTAATCAAGTCACGGAAGCTTCATCAGGTGGTGGCGATGATGTCGGCACGGTGGACCATTCAGCACTGGGAGCTTGACGTAACGGGGGTCTTGCTGTTTTCTGAGGGAGAACGGATGACTCAGAAGGGGTTGGAAGACCGGTAGTAATTCCAAGTTTCGGGAGTAGGGAGTGGGCTTCAGAGAGAGTTCTGGCCATTAGCATTGAGCCCTGATGCCAAATCAGGATGCGAAAGGGGAATCCCCAACGGTATTTAATTTGTCGCTGTCGAAGAAGTGTGGTGATAGGCTTAAAGTCTCTAGAGGGGTGTTTTTTAATTGCATCTTTGCTGTTTTAGGAAATGTAGTTTAAATCAAATTGAGTTTGGTTCATGTTTATTTTCTTCTTAGGTAAAATCACCAGAAGGCAAGTTTCAGGTAACCAGAGCAGGAGCAGTAAAAATGCAGCCAAAAGCAGAAGAGTTGAAATTCGTTACAAAGAATGACGGTTATGTTCACATTCATCCCTCCTCCATCAATTATCAGGTTAGATGCCGGCTCTTATGCTTCTTGTGTCCGCTGCATAGAACATTAACATTAAAGTATAAAGTCACCAGATGAGACATTTTTCAATTGGTTCTATTAATTTGTGTTTTAGGTTCGGCATTTTGACAGCCCATATTTAGTGTATCATGAAAAGATTAAAACCAGCCGTATTTTTGTGCGAGACTGCAGTATGGTGTCTGTCTACCCCCTGGTCCTGTTTGGTGGTGGGCAAGTTAATGTCGAGCTCCGCAAAGGGGAATTTCTCATCTCCCTGGATGAAGGGTGGATCCGTTTTGTAGCTGCCTCACATCAGGTAAATCTTTCTCATTGGATCTTCAAGGCCCCGAAGCTCTTAATACAGTAGGAAATTTGAGCGTACCTCCCTTAGGACCCTTCTGTCAGTGAGCTGCACTGTTACTGTGCAGGCAAATGCCACATAGCGGTTCCGCTACCTCCCCTCCATTGGACAAGTGCATAAATAGAATAATATGCCTGTATGTATTACCCAGTGTAATTGTATTACTGTTTTTGTTCTCAATTGTAAAGCGCTACAGAGGTCGCAGCAGTGCATGCAGACCCTTGTTGTTTCACAGGTTGCTGAATTCTGCATTAAGGTCCAGCAATGAACAAGAAGCACACATAAAACACATACATAATCCATGTCATATGTTGCTTGCAGATCGCAGAACTAGTGAAGGAGCTGCGTAGTGAACTGGATCAGCTCCTGCAGGATAAAATCAAGAACCCTACAATGGACCTGTGCACCTGCCCTCGGGGCTCCCGTATTATTGCTATGATTGTCAAGCTGGTGACGACGCAGTAACACCAAGAGGGATAAAGTTTTCTTTGTTGTTGTTTTTCTCATCCCAGATGGAAAAGTAAATCTGTGACGTTTTTTAACACACTTTACAGGGAAAAAGCAGTAATCACATACTGATTGTTATCAGGACAAATAAATCCTGAAAATACCAATCCTTATGTTTCTGGACATACTTTTATTTCCTCTAAAATATGAGATGTGATCCCATTGCTTTTCTAGGGAATGTGTGAAAATGCATAGCAGTCACTTATTTATGATGTGTTAATAAGTTATGGCAATGTTGCTTTAAAGTGTATCGTTTCTCCCGGAGTTTGTCTGCATATTAATTCACCAACTTTTTAAGATGACTCAACAAGGTTACAATAGGAATTATTGTAGTTAACCCTTTATGGAATACTGTTATACTAAGAAAAGTTGTGTTGAAAGTTATGATATTTCGCCAGATCTACCCTCATTATCACTCTTTGATAATCAACATTGGATTTTTTTATATTGTATTGAATGGCTGACATTTTTAATTGCAGACGTTAATAAACAGTAAGTCAAACTGTAAACTAGTACTGTGCAACTTTTATATTGAGGGCTGCCTATATGCAGCTGCTACAGGGACACGGGGCCACAACATAAATTCTGTGGAGGTCTCATTGAACCACTTTTTTGTAAAGTGTTTTATATGCAACCTATTAATAAAAATGATAGTAAATCCTGCTTTTGATCATGGTGATGCTTGTAAAGATTGATTGTGATCGGTGACCTACAGTAGCAAATAATTCACCATCTTTAGCATTTACTAACATTTCATTTTCTTAAATTATGGGACCACAATGGATTTACTTGTGAATTCTTACCACTGATCAACACAAAATAATCTTGTCAAAAAACAAACAAACTTGAAAGTGTTTTCTTAATGATAAATAAAAAACAAACAATAAACGTTAGCATGAGCACATTTAGCTGCAGTTAGAGCTGTGAATCTGTTTGGGGTACGTCTAGACCAGCTTTGCACATGGGAATACTACAATATATTTTGGGTTGGGTGGAGAACAATGGTAAACGGCAATTATCAAATCATTCCACAATTTCTTGTGGGAGTTGAGGGCTGCTTCATTTTTATTTTCTTTGCCTGTAAGCCACTCCAATGTGGCTTTAGGTCATTGTCCTGCTGGAGTATAAATTGTCCACCAAGTTATAGGTCTCTTTCAAACTTCAGGTTTTATCTTTAGATTTCCACTCCCTGAAGCACAAAAGCATCTTCATAGCATTATGACCCCACCACCATTACAGTAGGGATAGTGTTCTTAGGATGGTGCACAATGTAAATGCATCAACTTTAGAGCCTAGTGATGAGGCTAGAAAGGTAAATCTTGGTCTGCCTTATAGGCTGTTCCTCCACTATGTTTATGGGTTTTGCAAGTTTTCTGGCAAATTCTAGGCGAGATGTCATGCAAGATTTCTTCAATGATGGTTTTCCTTTTGCTATCCTCTGTCAAAGATATTATATTTTGGATGAAGACAATTTATTAGCATGAAAATATTTACATTGTTTTATCTTATTTTAGTATATCATTTATATTTGATGTGGTTTTATTATGTCATATGTTATATTATTGGATCCTTGCATGTGAGCTGATAAGAGGGATATGAACAGAAATGAAGGAGTTAATTCAAAAGAACAGATGTTTCCAATGAAGAGATGTTGAACAAAGAATTGCACAAACTTCTCCAATTTCTCCATTGCATCCAGGAGAGCCAAAAGGATCAAGATACGCCTATATACCTTCTCAGCCAATTGTAATATGACATTTGTAAATTGTAGTACAACCTACTTTGGTTGGTACTAAAAGTAATTGTCTGGTCTTTTGGACGACCAGAGTTTTCGGAGACTGAAAATGAGTGATTATCACAGCGCAAGCTTTTCTTTTGGAAATAAACAATGATATAATTTTATTCTTAAAATTTCTTTTGTTGAAGAAATTAAACTATTACTTTAACACCTCCAATCAAGTGCAGAATGGTGAAGTGCTCAGACTATTGTCATTACATGTAGACTAACTTTGCCTGATATGCCATGGACCTCCCTAACATGTGCCTTTCTTGCATATAGTCTAATTTGAGGAAGACTACCTGTTCTAGACACATTAACAGTTATGCAATTTTATCTTTATTTCCTTATGATGGACTAGAAATTACCTGGGGGCATGGTGTTAAATGTCTTCTAAATATTGTTATATCTTCCCTGATTGCACTATTGAAAACTATTCAATAAGCTTTTTCCAGCTTTACTTTGTTTGGAAATGCACTAGCCACCTGTGGGACCTTTTACAGACAGGTGTCATCAGATAAAAAAACAAAAAAAGAGGATTTATGTACTTACGTTAAATCCGTTTCTCTGATTCCGTCTGGGGAACACTGCTTACCATGGGTTGTGGAGGGTTGGGAGTTGGCACCTAGCTAGTTAACTTTAGCACTGCTGACAGACCCCTCCCCTCTACAATCCCCCTGCCTCTTCCTGTTCAGTTAATTAAAAAGCCCAAGGAGAAAAGGCCAATCAAACGAGCACACAGAAGAAAAGCAGAAGGGAGGGATCGCAGTGTCCCCCAGATGGAAATCAGAGAAACAGATTTAACGTAAGTACATAAATCCTCTTTTTATTCAGTCTGGGGGACACTGCTTACCATGGGGACGTTCTAAAGCAGCCCCCTAAGGGTGGGACTACTCTAAGAGCAGATGCAAATACATACTGGTAGAATTTTGTAAAGGTGTGGACAGAGGACCAGGTGGCTGCCCTGCAAATCTGGTCTGCAGAAGCCCCATTTCTCGCTGCCCACGACGCCCCTACCGATCTGGTAGAATGGGCCGTAAGTCTCTCTGGCACAGGATGGTTAGCCTTTATGTAAGCTTGCTTAATGGTTGCCGTAATCCATCTTGCAATGGACTGTTTTGAGGCTGGCCAGCCTCTCTTATTAGCATCATAAAGAACAAACAGAGAATTTGTACGTCTAATCTGAGAAGTTCTTTTGACATAAATGCGGAGAGCCCTAACCACATGTAACTTTTCCATAGATTGTTGATCCGAATGGGAAGTGGCTGAAAAGACCGGAACTACAATTTCCTGGTTCAGATGGAAAGCCGAAACTACTTTTGGAACAAAGGAAGAGGGAGGGTTCTTAATACCGCTCTCTCCTCGTGGAAAACCAGATATGGTTCCCGGCAACACAGAGCTCCTAATTCCGAATTCCTACATGCAGATGCAATAGCCAAAAGAAAGAGGACCTTCCAGGTCAACCACTTCAAATTTTCCACAAGTAATGGCTCAAAAGGAGGCCCTTTAAGCATATCCAGTACCAGGTTAAGATCCCATGGTGCTGTAGGCGGAACATAGGGAGGCTGAATATGCAAGACTTCCTGAAGGAAAGTCCTAATATCTGGCAAATCCGCTAATTTCAGGTGAAATAAGACTGAAAGTGCCGATACCTGAACTTTTAAGGAACCTAACCGAAGCCTTGCTTCCAGGCCATCCTGAAGGAAAGCCAATAAGCGAGGGAGACGAAAGGAGGACGTGTGACATGTCCTATTTTCGCACCATCTGATATAGAATCTCCAAATCCGGTGATAAATGCGAGCTGAAACTGGCTTTCTGGCTCGCAACATGGTGTTCACTACACTGGAGGAAAAACCCCTAGCCCTCCAGAGGCTGGCTTCAACAGCTATGCCGTTAAACTGAGCTGAGGTAAATTCTGGTGACGGAAGGGACCTTGCAGAAGAAGGTCGTCTCGTGACGGAAGAGGAAATCCTTGTCCTTCCGCCATAGAGATTATGTCCGCGTACCAGACTCGGCGCGGCCATGAGGGAGCTATTAGAATTACTGGCAGACCGCCTTGCCTTACTCGTCTGAGCACGCGAGGAAGCATGGGAATTGGTGGAAACAGGTATCCCAACCTGAACTCCCATGACATCGTCATTAGGTCCACTGCTACCGCTAGGGGGTCTCTTGCCCTTGCGCAAAACCTTTGAACCTTTCTGTTGTGTCTGGAGGCCATGAGATCTATATCCGGAAGAACCCACCTCTGCACCAGAGACTGAAAAACTTCCGGATGGAGTGACCACTCCCCCGGCATCATCTGATTTCGACTTAGGTAGTCGGCCTCCCAATTTCTTATTCCTGGAATGAATACTGCCGATATTGCTGGAAAATATTGTTCTGCCCAAACCAAAATTTGAGCTGCAATTCTCATTGCAGCCGCACTCCTGGTTCCTCCCTGCCTGTTAACATATGCCACAGCCGTGGCATTGTCGGACTGAATTCTGACAGGGTGGCCCTGGAGGAGGGACTGGGCCCCCCGGAGGGCTAAAAGAATAGCCTTCAACTCCAGCACGTTTTTAGATAGGGCTGATTCCTGAACTGACCAAAGTCCCTGGAGCCGGAGGTGCAGGATTACCGCCCCCCCAACCCTTCAGGCTGGCGCCTGTCGTGGCTCTGATCCATGACCATGGAGCGAAGGACCTGCCCACCGACAAGTGATCCTGATTCAGCCACCACTGGAGCGACTCTCTCGCCCCCGGAGACAGCGAAATCTTCTGGAGATCCAAGTGTATGTGGGATCCTGACCATTTCCATAAGATCCCACTGGAAGCATCGAGAATTAGCCCGGCCGAAAGGGGATCGTCTCGAAGGAGGCCACCATCTTCCCAAGCAGCCGCATGCTAAAATGAATTGAGGGATTGGGAGAGGACAAGACCTGAGTTGTTATAGTCCGGATTGAACTGATTTTCTCCGTAGGCAGGAACACTTTCTGCCGACTGGTATCCATGATGAGCCCCAGGAAGACCATGCGTTGACACGGAACCATCTGGGATTTCTTTGTTTATCAGCCACCCATGTCTCTCGAGAACTGCCAATGTGAGGGATAAGTGCTGACGTAAGCAAATCTCTGAGAAGGATTTGATGAGCAGATCGTCCAAATAAGGCACGACCTGAACTCCCTTTAAGTGAAGACACGCCGCCACGACCGACATGATCTTCGTGAAGACCCTCGGAGCTGTGGAGAGGCCGAAGGGAAGGCCCCGAAACTGATAGTGAGAGGACCCCATTGTGAATCTTAGGAGAGACTGATGGTCGCTCCAAATGGGAACGTGGAGGTATGCGTCCTTTATATCTATGGAGGCCATAAACTGATCTTTCACTAAGCCGTTTATTACCGACCTCAGGGATTCCATCTGAAATCAGTCTACTCGTAAGTGTACATTGAGGCTCTTTAGGTTTAGAATGGGCCGAAAGTAACCGTCCGGCTTCTTGACCAGAAACAGATTTGAATAAAACCCCTGTCCCTTCTGGTTGTCTGGGACCTCACAGACGACTCTTTGCGAAAGAAGAGAGGGGACGCAAGCCTGTATTGCCTGTCTTCTTGTTGGATCTCAGGGTAGAGGGGTTACAAAGAAACAATGTGGTACAGGGCCTAGCAGGTCTATCATGTACCCCCTGATATAATGCCCCGAATCCAAGGGTCTTGGGAAGATGCTGCCCATTGTTCCCCAAACAGAGATAGACGTCGTCGTCGTCCCCCAACTGGCGCTACCTCTGGCAGAGTAGAGTGGTCGTCAGGACGCAGGCTTTTCCTGGGTCTTGGAGGCTTGGCGCCTAGCTGCAAACGAGGATCTGCCCCTGACAGAGGAGCCTCGAGCATTAGGTTGTCTACCTCTAAAGGACTGTCCTCTAGGCAAGGAGGTCCCCCTAAAGGGCTGACGAAAGGAACGGACACGAGAAGTCTTGCCCCTACTTGAAAATACCGGCAAAGAAGTGCTTTTGCCTGGGAAATCATAGTATCTAGTTCCGGGCCGAACAAACCTGCTGCTGAAAAGGGAATGGTTTCAACGGATTTTTTTGATTCCGCATCCCCTTCCCAGGATTTCAGCCATAACGTTCTTCTTGCTGAAATAGATGCAGCCTGAATAGAGGACATAGACGCAGTGTTCTGGGCTGCCTCATAAAGGTACCATGATGCCTCTTTCAAATGCAAGGCCAGGGGAAGTAAATCAGAGTCCTGTAAGGCCTCTGCCAGTTGGTCTGCCCATGCTTCCATGGCTCTAGCAACCCAAGCTGAAGCAAATGTGGGCCTAAAAGAAGAACCCGCAGCCACAAATATAGATTTCAGCTGGGATTCTACTCTACGATCATTGGCTGAACCTGGGACTGGTAGCAAAGTGTGTTTGGCCAAACGGGCTACTGGAATATCCACCTTAGGGATACTCTCCCAGCGAGCCATGTCTTCCTCCTGCAATGGATACAGGGAGGAGAATCTTTTGGGAACAGAGAACCTTTTATCAGGCTGTTTCCAGGCTCCCTCTGCAATATCTCTGAGTTCTACCGAAGGGGGAAACCCGGGAAGCCCTTCTTTTGGCCTTCTTAAAGAGACTTCTGTCTCTGGGAGTAGCATCCTCCGGTTCTGGGAGGTCCAACGCTTGTCTCACTGCTAAAACCAAATCATTAATAAATTGGATTTTAGAGTTTTCCTCCTGTCCCAAAGGTTGAACCTGGTCAGGATCAGAATTAATTTCCTCCTCCTCCTCTGAAAACCCCTCAGAGTCTGAAAGTACCATAAGGGAATTATCAGATCTAGGCTGCTTTCTTTTAGCAGGCGGGATGTTTGGGGATTCAAGTAACTGGTTCAGCTTATCCAAACCCTTTATAAATGCTGCGGACCATGCCGGTTCTGTGGGAACAGGGGCTTGGTCCGTATTCAATGAGGAAGGTCCTGGTATAGACGTTCCAATAGAACCTGTGGTAGCAGGGAGGCCCAAAGGTGTACTAGCATTATTAGCCACCGAAGTTGCAACAGTAGATAGCAATTGATTGGATTGAAAAACCATCTGTGCTAAAGAGGAAACTGACTGTGTCAGGGAGGCCACCCAGGCCGGTTCCTCCGTCAGTGGGGCTGGGTTTGCGCAGGGGGGACAGATCAGAGCACACCAAACACACAGACTTAAATTGTTAAATTAAGCTAAGTAGACAGCGAGTGTGTGGAGAGAATAGTGTGAAAAAACAAGTAATCAACTAATCTTGTCATAAAAGTTGTACTTGTAATTATTTTTAACACAATATAATACTTAGGCAAGTAGGAGAACTATGATATAACCCTTACTAGCTCACTTTGTACACAGCAATATCTTTAGAATATGTGTTTAAATAAATCAGATACTTAGCCCATAGGCCAAACAGGGGAGAAGTCCAACAGCAGTATCCTGGTGCCTACTCCCTCAGATCTGTTCTCTCTTCCCGGGCTTCTCCTTGGTGCCAGAACAAAGGGTTAAACCATCTCTCTCTGGAAGGCGGGGAAGCTCTATGTCTTAGCTCCCTCCCTTCTGATAATGCTGTCTCTACAGCGGTTTCTCCATATAAAAATTAAAAATTATGTGGCAGAGTAGTGGAGACTTCAAGAGTTGAGGTCTCCGCAGCGGATAGTACCCGATGCCCCCTCCTATGTATGAGGGGGGATCCTGGTATGGCCCCCTCTAATTCTCCTCACTCCTTTGCGCGAATCCAAAATGGTCGCTGTCACTTGAAATCCCCGATAACCGGCGCTCTATGCCTGCAGTGGCAGCGCCGGTTATCGGGGAGGCTCCAGGAGTGACAGCAGTCACAGGGTAGGGTAGTGCCTGCGCTGCTCTGCTGTGAGTGTGCTCTCTATAGCAGAACACACTCCCAGGTCTGCCACCTATAAAAGTTAAATGAATAAAATAAAATTAAAAGGAAAAAAAAAATAAAGAATACATGCAGTACTAAAAACACAGCCCAACTCCATGGGCACCTGAAAAAAACTGAACAGGAAGAGGCAGGGGGATTGTAGAGGGGAGGGGTCTGTCAGCAGTGCTAAAGTTAACTAGCTAGGTGCCAACTCCCAAGCTCCCCTCCACAACCCATGGTAAGCAGTGTCCCCCAGACTGGATGAAAGAGAAAAAACAATATGAACCCTGCTAATAATATAGGTGAGCTCTAATCAAAATTATTTATCTTAGTAATGAGGGTGCATTCTTAAGTCATCAATTTGTTTTATTTATAATTAAGAATAAGATTGTTTTTTGTGGTGATCAGTGATAAAGATGTCTGAATAAATCCATTCAGATTCCATGATGTAAGAAGATAGTGTGAGAAAAGTCAAGGGGCGTGATGAGTTATTAGAGTTGCTGTACATAATACAACTTCAGTTCAGCATCTGGGATTGTTGAAGTCAAATGGCTGCCATCTACAATTTTCACTTGTAAATATTTAAAAAGATAAAGTTTCCTATTCAAATCCATCTTTTATCTATAAGAAGTTGGTTCACATTAGTGCCTTGCAGATTTCTCTTTTTTTGAATTTTTTTTAACCCTTTTTATTTCCAGTTGACCACAGTCAAGGCATTTCTGTTTTTCAGCAATTTAACTTCTCAAATAAAACAAAATAAAAAACTATAAAGAATATACAGGTATAAGAGGTTTGCTAATGGATTTTTTTTGAACAAACCTATCCTAAATGTGTTTCACAGGGTTAGATGATCACCATCTTAACAAATCGTTTATATTGTGCTGAAGGCCCTCTAGATCACCATGCAAGGGGTGAATGTAAAATGACCCTAGTATCATCATCGCCATTTATTTATATAGCGCCACTAATTCCGCAGCGCTGTACAGAGAACTCACTCACATCAGTCCCTGCCCCGAGAGAGAAAGAACGAGAGAGAGAACGAACGAACGAGAGAGAGAACGAACGAACGAGAGAGAGAACGAACGAACGAACGAACGAGAGAGAGAGAGCGAACGAACGAGAGAGAGAGAGCGAACGAACGAACGAGAGAGAGAGAGCGAGAGAGAGAGCGAGAGAGAGAGAGAACGAGAGAGAGAGAGCACGAGAGAGAGAGAGAACGAGAGAGAGAGAGAACGAGAGAGAGAGAGAACGAGAGAGAGAACGAACGAGAGAGAGAACGAACGAGAGAGAGAACGAACGAGAGAGAAAGAACGAGAGAGCGAGAGAGAAAGAACGAGAGAGCGAGAGAGAAAGAACGAGAGAGCGAGAGAGAAAGAACGAGAGAGCGAGAGAGAAAGAACGAGAGAGCGAGAGAGAAAGAACGAGAGAGCGAGAGAGAAAGAACGAGAGAGCGAGAGAGAAAGAACGAGAGCGAGAGAGAAAGAACGAGAGAGAGAGAGAAAGAACGAGAGAGAGAGAGAAAGAACGAGAGAGAGAGAGAAAGAACGAGAGAGAGAGAGAAAGAACGAGAGAGAGAGAGAAAGAACGAGAGAGAGAGAGAGAAACGAGAGAGAGAGAGAGCACGAGAGAACGAGAGAACGAGAGCACGAGAGAACGAGAGCACGAGAGAGAGAGAGAACGAGAGAGAGAGAACACCCGGAGAAAACCCACGCAAACACAGGGAGAACATACAAACTCCACACAGATAAGGCCATGGTCTGGAATTGAACTCATGACTCCAGTGCTGTGAGGCAGAAGTGCTAACCACTTAGCCACCGTGCCTTTAGTGTCAAATGCTGGTCAGTTACGTTATGGCCCTTCTACCTTGACCTGCTGGGTCACATTCACACGATTCCTGCCTTCAAAAACATTTATTAGTTACAAAGATTAATGCGCTTGAACCCCTTAAAACATGTTATAAGTTAACCAATAAAAATATGCACCCAGCACAGTTTGTATTCACAAATAAAAGTAATGTAGATTTAATGTTGAAAAGTAAATAATTTGCATCATAAATCTGATAACTACGGCTCTGACTAATGACCATGACTGCAAATGATCATTAGGAAAAATGATAACCACTATTATACTAAAAACACTTATTAGAAGTCTGATAGTAATACAAGAACATGGTGTCAATTACTTAATACATGTCGGATAAGTCCATTCAATATGTTGCTTTGTCTGATTAAAGTAAGAATCTCTCTGGTTGCTGTAGACTTTTCTTTGATAAACAGAGCCGTACATTACATCATATTTAAGTATCTTCCCCACCATGACTGATGTGCAACCGTGTGTTGTAACAATACCGCTCATTGTCTTGTCATATATCCTTGTATAAGTCCTTGTATACGAGACAGTATGATCTCATTAGTACTGTTGCAGTTGTCTGGCCCATAGGGGGGATCAATAGTTAATAAGCCAGCAACACGTAATGTTCTCATTGAGTCCCCTTGTTCAGTAACTGGAATGTTGTTTTGCTCCAACCAGCTTTTCAAGTTGAGCTTTTTGGTTTCCAGATCCTTCTTTGTGTAGGGGGCAGTGGTTTCTTGATGGCCGAAGAAATTTAAAAGTTTATCTTCTGTATTTTCATCTGGTTCCTTCAATATTTCCACTTTCTGTACGGCGTGTCCCATCACCACCCGCACCAATGTCTTCTGACCCTCTTCAAAGTTAACCAGCACAACACTAAAAGTAATAAAAAAAATAAAAAAAAGTGTTAATCTGAAAGTAGAACATTATATAAAGTCTGTTGCACAACATTTTATTTTTTTGGTAAACAAAGTGGTTTGCACCTTGATTGACATCAGCAGCCCAATCCTTTAATGCACTTTGCTGTAAAGTAATTTCCTAAATATAGGCCCATTCACCTGCATGTCTGCGATGACCTCTGACTAATTTCCAGGGCAACTAAATTAGAATGGGTAAAGGCTGTATGTGGCAGGAGATGAGTACATTGTGCTCATCTATACATGTAAAACAGATAACTATACTGACACTTGTATTGAGCTCAGACAATTTGCAAAAGATAATGCCCATGACTAACAAAAAAGTAGCTGACTTGGGTCCAATTTTGATAGTAAGAGCATAGTGTGTGAATACACTTCAGGTAACAACACTGTGGCTATAAAAAGTCATGCCTCTTTCACATTTTTTTTCCATTTTAATTTTATATATCATGATTGATTTATTTTGGCATTCATATCAGTGTATAACACAAAATATGTATAAAAAACAAAACAAAAAAAACAATAAATGATCACAAGTATTCCTCCTTGCAAGCAGCTTTCTTTAAAAGGTCACACTTGATTGGAGAA
Source organism: Mixophyes fleayi (assembly GCF_038048845.1). Classification (NCBI taxonomy): domain Eukaryota; kingdom Metazoa; phylum Chordata; class Amphibia; order Anura; family Limnodynastidae; genus Mixophyes; species Mixophyes fleayi. The sequence continues at coordinate 283,237,398 of NC_134404.1, read as the reverse complement.
CATTGGAGTACAATTAAAGTGTTTTAATGGATACAAAATAAATACATTCGTTTGTAAATGTGCTAACTGTAGGACCTCTTACAAACACAAGTTTCATCATGAACATGAAAGAACTTTCAAAGTAAATCAGAGAAAAGGTAATTGAAAAGCACAAATCAGGGGATTGATAAAGATTTCAAAGACTTAAAGCAGCAATTACCACTATAGCAAGCTAAGAACATTTTAAGCATGCATCTGTCATTTTTCTTACATAGCCTCCTCTAAATCAATATCTCCTTTTCAAAATTTCTCTGGAGAGCAGACACATATGGCTGCCAGTTACACACACAAACTCAGCATGTTATGTGATATGATGGTGGAGGCGAGGATTTTACAGTGCAGATAGAGTTCAGAGAAGCATTCTAAAGCTCACTACATTATGTGCCTATGGCTGCCATGGTATTCACATGGCACTGCAAAATTCTTAAATATTAATAGCAGCCTGTAAAAAACAAACCAAATGAAATGGTAATTACCAAGCATCTTACTGCCTGCCACAGTGAAATACATTAAAAAGAAATCCCTTGTTTTCATGGGATTGCCGCTTTAATACCTTTTAAGTACCTCATAAAGGAGAGAACATGTAACAACTGTGAATTTGTCTAGGAAGTTGTTGTTTCTCTGTTTCAGTGACTGGATAACTCGTCAAAATAGATTAAGCAATCTGCAATCTTGGAGAATAGCAGACTGCAGCAGGTTGAGATCTAAAAACTGAAAAATTATTTATATTCCAGCAGAGTGATACCGCAAAGAAGACAACAAAAGCCACGTTGGAGCGGCTTTAAAAAAATTCTTCTGATCTGGCTTAGTGAAAGCTCACCTTCAATCCCATTAAGATTATGTGTGATGATTTGAAAATTGCTATTTACCAATAGTCCCAATCCCACCTGAACTCAACATAAACCCAGTCCTCAGGGTTCCCTAGCAGTCCATGCTTTCAATATCTCCTTGCTAGAGTACAGGTGTATTCAATACTGACAGACACATTTTAAGAGATTCATTGGTGGTACTTCTTATTTCACTTGTAATTCTATGAGACCTGGAATACATGCACTGTTAGTGCTCTACAACGACTGGATTTGCAAAACACTGCAATAATGTAATATTGTATCTTACTTACAAATTAATTAAGAAAAAGTTGAGGTTTTTTTGACCTTGCAGATTATTTTGTGTTCATCAGTGGTAATTCCCAAATAAATCCACAGCGGTATGTAAGGCAATTAAAATTTCAAAAAATACCAAAAAGTGAGTGAATTATTTTTATTTCTATCGTACGCATTACGAATGAAATGTTAGGGTATTATACAATCCTAAAATACATACAACAGCCCCAGAGAACAGAGATGATGGATAATGTAATCATTTATAACGAGATGTGATGCAATGTACTGTTTGTATAGAGTTCTATGTTTTACCCTTGATACAGGAAAAATCACAAACATTCCAAATAACAAAAATAATATTCTTTTTAGATGATAATGGATTACTGATTCACATTTTGTTTATTTCGACAAAATTGTTCCCCTATATAGTTCCTGAATACATCTCCAACTGGATCAAGTCTGGACAAATCCCATCAGGAACTAAAAGCCAGTGTCACAGGCTAAGAGCCAGACATTTGGTAAGGAACAAATGGTTACGTGCAGAATACACCCAGAAAAAAAAAAAATTATATATATATATATATATATATATATATATATATATATATATATATATATATATATATATTTTTTTTTTTTTATGTAAAATGTACTGGTCCTTATAAAATACCATTTTAAAATACAGGATGAATCTGGTGTTAGGGTGGTGTTATAAAAAGGGTGACATACAATAGAATTAATACACTTAAATGCACATTTGTGTCAAGTAAATACCTGGGGGTGAGGGTGGCATAAAGAGAGCAATGTATTTTATGCAGCTTAAATCGCTTGCATAGTGGTTCCAGATAGCACAGCTCCGGCGGCCCCCATGCCCGCCAGATAGCACAGCTCCAGCGGCCCCCATGCCGGCCAGATAGCACAGCCCCAGCGGCTCCCATGCCCCTCAGATAGCTCAGCTACTGTATGCTGGTCACATGACTAGCGCAGGATAACATTGTTTTTTAACTGACAGCTGCCACTGGTATCTACTAAACATTGAAGTAAAACTGGTCTAGACACAGCTGAACAACACAATTTATGGCAGGACATATTAGTAATTGTATATTCATAATGAAAATACTATAAAGATCACTTTATAATGCAGCTAAGCCTAAAATAAAAAAGGAATGTGAAATCCAAATAGCGCTTCACTTTTAACAGCTGCCCGCTGGAATTCAAAGGGAATATACACCACTTCCCAAAAAATTCATAGACAATAATATGACCTACAGGCGCTTATAAATATTCTTTCTAAATATAATAAAGATAATACTTAAATACAAGTCATTCCATTATGAAGGGTATCTGGTAGCACTAACATAACTATGTAAAACTCTTATTTACTGATCACAGAATGTACAGCTCATTTAGTTTACTGCCAATGCACCCGTTTATCTGACTAGTGAATAAATAGGTGCATGCCCACATTCTGCTTCTGGGAACTGCCCCTGTAAAAAGCCTCTGCGGTTATATTTTTGTGAGACTGAAGATTCAAATTGAAATGTGGATGGTAGAAAGAGTAAAAACATCACTTCTAGTTCATTCATTTCAACTTTTTCTTTTATCAATTAAAATACTCCTTGGTCAAAACTCATTTATATATTTCATAATGAGAGTCAGCAGACCTTGGGATTGCATTTATTCATGGCAATAAGGCTTTTATCGGATTGGCAGAATTAGGTCTATACATAAACATATTTTGCATCACAACTATGTGTCTTGCTGTGGACTTCCTCTATAGAAAACATCTCAAAAGGACATTCCAAACACTTGTAATATAGTAACAAAATATAAATAACAAAAATATTCAGAAAATGTTGTTTTAGGTATTTAAAATATAATTTTTTATTTGTCCTATTAACCAGTGGGCGCCAATACTAGGGTGCAAAGGTACCCTCAAATTTCCTGGGGCTAGGGGGTGGAGTACTCACAGTTAAGGTGTTGGTTTTCATTTAGAATAAGTGCAAAATCATTATATACTCTTTACCTTCAACTACAAACAATTATTGACATGGTAATTAGATTTCAGATTGGTTTCCATTTACCTTGCAGATACTGGATCTATGGTCACCACCCATCCTTGGTATTCATTCTTTTCGTCAGCAGTAATTTTGACCTCTTTGTTGACATAATCTTGCCACTCCAGGGGGGTTTTGTCAACCCAGTTGGTCATGCTTTTATTTTACACTGTTGGAATGGAGGAAAAACACAAACATGGACTTTGATTAATCAAGGGATCACTAATGGGCTGCTGTATAGGTATCTGTGGTATGTTGTTCTGTACAGCGCTCCATGGAAGGTGAACGCAGTGTAAGTGGACCTCTAAATCATGATCTATTGATCATGTGAAGTTTTGCCTATACTAACTACACACCGGATGGACCGCAAATGGAACAAACTGCATTAAGAGCCTGTCCGACGTACATTAAGTATAGGTCAAGTATTTTGATTAAAAGACCATGGGGTAAATGTATTAACCTCCGGATTGTTGAACTCCCGCGAGTTCGCCGTCTTCAGCACTTAAATTTAAAGCGGCGCTGCCTTGTAAAGGGAAGTTTCCCTTTACAAGGCAGTGCCGCTTTAAAGTTCAACAATCCGGAGGTTAATACATTTACCCCCATATCGTATATGTTACCACTCTGACCATCCTGTCCTTATGTTATCAGAAAACAGGCAACACCTCATTGCCAAATGTAACTTAAAAATTAAAAAAAAAAGTCTCACATATGCAAGTTTTGATCCTTGAATGCACAGACACATGCTCTCTCACTAGTGTAACATGACTAAAGGCAAATACCATAGTGGACCACAAAAACAAATCTTACCTTGGACAACCAAAAGCAGTATTCGAAGATCTGATAATTCTGCACCTCTGTAATAAGAAAAAAGTGTAAATAAACAATAAAAGACTAAAAAGGAAAGCACAGCTATAGTACCAGCCAATATTTGAATTTTATTTTCAGAGACTCTTTGCTGCTTGTCAGTCACATCTTTGAATAACATGCAGTACACTCTACAATTACATTTCTATTGTTTATTAAAATGCACCTTTCAGAAGTCCAGAAATCGTGCTGAATAAAAACAGATGTTGAAAAGTTACTAAAAACTGCATCCAGCATACAAAACAAAAGGGAAATTACACTATAAATTGCTCTACATTAAAGACCAGAGACCATCTGTAAAGTAAGGAGTTGGCAGTTGTGGACTATTGTGAGCTATTTTGGATATCAAATACAAAGAACACAAATTTAAAAAACAAACCAACATATAATTGTGGTTTATTTTGCACTTATTCCCTGGTTCACCAGCAAAAGGTCTTAAAACCACTTGCAAAATGGAGGTTCCTTATACCCCATTCACACTTCCTCAAAAACCCAGGTTATTGATGTGGCAAGCTCCAAATACCTGGGTCGGGGCTCAGTGTGAATGGGTCCAAGGGCATCTACCCGGGTAGGTGGAGGGTTATTAGAGATCATTACTCCTTGGGACATCTCACTGCCGCCATGTTCCCAGCTTACCATGTGTTAAAGTTGAATAAACTGCTTTAAGCTGTGAACAGGTAAAGATGCTCTCATAAGGATCAATGATACCAAAGGCAACTGCATCTCACAAACAGTCATCAGGTGATTTGGACATTGTTAGTGCTCTAATGTAAAATTATAAATGGGCCCTAAAGACTCATTCAAATGAACTAATTGCAAAGAAACTGCTCAGAAAATGCTGCAGGCCCGAGAGTATTTATTCCTGTAACAAACTGCAAGTACTGCTTGCACAGCAATGAAAACCTAATATGCCAGAAAATGGTGAATGTGCGATGTTCTAGGATCTTGTCCTGACCTGCGTACAGCACTGCTGTTCACATATATACAAACTCTGGTTATCATGCTCTAAGTCACATTATGACAGGACAGTGAACAGCACTTTTTGATATATAAAATGGGGAGCTCAGGGAGCTGCGAGCTGAAATCCAGCGAGATATTACCGTATTAACGGTAATATTTTTAGAGCGCGAGTATTTAGCGGAATTCGCTAACAATTGAATACCCCCCTTAATGTCAGTGTAAAGAGAAAGCTATCAAGTATTTGCACTCTACACGAAAAAACAGCCAGTATTTTCCTTATGTGCAAAATAATAAACTCATTTGCACCCCTTGCATTGCAACATAGTTACGTCTAGGAGAAAATGTATTCATTTTTTTTTGCCTTAATTTTCTAAATGAATAATACTTCTATGACCACAAAATTAAAGCTGCTTTATAAATAACATTCATACTTTTTAGCAGCTCCAGACATTTCTCTTTGTATACATAAAAAAGTAAACCCTCCTCCTTTCTTTGAAATTCAGAGTAGGACATTTATTAAGAAAGAGAAAGCATAAACAAACCATAAAGGAACAACATACATGTCAGGTGCCACGTATTTATTTACATTAACTCTACTACCATTTACCAAGGAAGCATTTTCTTGGGAGGAGTAACAGTAAAATGTTAATTTAAATAACTGCAGGACATTTAAAAACAAATACTGCACATTTTCACTTATTCATTGAGAGAATTTGGATCAGCACTACTTTACCTTTCATGTAAAGACTGTCTAGGACCGTGGATAGTGAAGCAGTCAGCTTCCTTCCCAGTATCTGGTATAGAATCTCACTTAAGTGAATGGAAAGGTAGTTTATGATCATTTGTGAAGTGTCTACTAGCTTCACATGTGTTCCAAAATACCACATGTAGATATAGCCAAAAAGTCATTATAAACGTAATATAAAAATGCATCATTTACACCAATGTAGTTACATGCTAAATAAAATTAAAAGGATCCGATTTCTCACTACTTACAATGAAACTATATTACACTCGCAAAGCTTTTACTGATTATGATTGTTGATTTAAATGCCCCTATTATACTTTTTAATTTTTGTTTTATATAAATAAATCATATATTTGTATATTGTTCTGCTCATAGATTAAAGTGTTATTCTTGCACATACATGAATCAGAGATAATCTGCACACTGCCTGGCTAGATCACCCTACAAATATAACTAATATTACAGACACACATGTAAGACTGTCATTACCAATAACCCATCCTCCAGGACGCAGGCTCCGATCTTGCAGCGCCGTAAACTGACACACCTCCGCCGCTGATCTCACATCCTGGCTCAGAGACCCATAAGACCCCGTTCTGTAGTGCAGTCTGTGATAACACACGGAAGTGGATTGTGTACATATAATTCTGCAGTGTTGCAAGACTTTTCTATTCCACTTTTTAGCTGTGTCTCTGCCATGCTCACTATTACTTATTTCTAAAAGTATACACATAATATAAATATATTACTTTTTATATCTAAGTCTACCCAAGCAATTTTACATATTTTTTTTTTGTGGACAGAATAGTGATCTTTGTTGCTAGCATAGGTGTATATTACCGAAGGTCTGACATAGTTAATGTACAGAATGTTTGCATTACAGTGTTGGGTTGGGAAGGTGGGAGTGTCTTCTAAGGTATTCTTTGACTGTACCAGAATGCAAAATTCCAAGTGTGCACATGTCCTTAGGCTAGGTGCAGGTTTTCTGGATCACATGTGACATACATAATTAAGACCACCTGTGGATCTGTTACAATGTGTCAGTCAGTAATGAATACACCTGTGCTCCAGCAAGGAGATATGGAAAACATGCACTGTTGGGGAGCCCTGAGGACTGGGTTTGGGAAACCCTGGGCTAGGCTAAATGGTAGTGCAGCCATTTGGCAAACTGGACAATTAACACTTTTTTGCTGAGTTTAGGGCCATATTCATCACATGTTTTGACAACCATATAAAAAGCGCCACTGTCATACAGAATGGGTGTCATGGGTCCAGGTGTGCCAAGGGGGGCAGTCATAATTGGGGGTTCTGGCCCCATCTGTTTAACCACAGCCCCAGTAGAGACAGATTATGAGTGGGGATGAGGTAACTGCATGGTAATAGCTTCCTATTAGTCCACACAGTCACCCCCCCATTTGTGGGGCGCACAGCTTTGGGTGAGGAAGGGGTATGTGTAATCCACCTATGCTGTGAACACAGTCTGGCTGTATTGAAGATTCATCATAGTGGAGCTGCACGTTTTTGTTGTTCTGGGAAAGGTTTTTTTAACACAATTTTGTAACATTTCTTTCATTATTTAAAACTGCAGCCCTGTTTAGTGGGGTATGTTGCATATTCACCATTTTAAAACAGCACCTGAACTGTGGTGTGGACAGTCAGACTATTAGGAGGCCACATCAGTAGGCTTTGTTGTTTAAAGTATTCTGTTTAATCAACGTTTATGGTAAGGCTCCTAAACATCCTGGTTTTCCCAGGACACTTGCCTTTTTTACACCCAAAATCTTTAACTCTCAATTCATCTTTTCCCATCATTTAAGGTTTCCGAAGAATCTGCATTAAAAGGACAAGATGTATTAGGTTCCTTATAAGGTTTCAATTTATTTCAGGTCTAAAGGGAAGTATGGGGTGGATTTTATGGCCTGAGTAAACTTTTAATCTCATTGGTTCCCAGATTTTCAATTTAAAATTATCAGTGGTGTCATTGGCTGCAGACATCATTGATAGAGCATATTCACAGTTCTGTTTTATCCCTGCAAACTGACTGGATCAATTTGCAATATGTGGCACTTACTCTCATGTATGAAACTCTTAGGGGTATATTTACTAAACTGTGGGTTTGAAAAAGTGAAGATGTTGCCTATAGCAACCAATCAGATTCTAGTTGTTATTTTGTAGAATACACTAAATGAATGAAAGCTAGAATCTGATTGGTTGCTATAGGCAACATTTCCACTTTATCAACCCTGTAGTTTAGTAAATATACCCCTTATTGCCTTACAGAGGTCCTTCTTACCTCTTTGTCTGTTAATAAGCAGTGTTGTTTTATTACTACGTTTGTTCACAATTGTAAATTGCAATGGAATTTGCTGATGCTCTATATATAAATGTTAATAAATAGTGTGACAGAAACCTGTCACTTACTCAGCCTCCAGCAGGCATAAGGAGAAAATAAATTTCAGGTTCCTGTGGCAGATATACACATGGGGCTAGATTAAAGTCTGTGTGGGGTTAGTTCTGTGTTTGCCTTTTAGGGTTCTCTGTGACAATCTGTATATGTGGTGGAATCAATGTGCTTGGATGTGGAATGTGCATTGATTTACATGACGGCATATGTGTGTGCATTCGCTGTATGTCACTTACATAGTTAGCAATTAGGATTGCCACTTAGAGGGTTTTATACAAACCTGTGCTGTATAAATCAGTCACAGGCCAGTGTATCAGGTAAGAAGCAAAAACAGAAATATTGTAGGAATACCAGCTTTGGGAATGGGAATGTGCCTGTTGATGGGATTGTGTGTGTACATTTGACATTGCTAATAAGATCCTTTATGGTGGTGGAAATCAGAGCCGTAACTAGGCAGGTGCGAGCGGTGCCGTCGCCCAGGGCGCAAACCCAAGGGGGGCGCAGTGGCTGCCCGCTACCTGCCTTTTTACTGACAGCTAACAGATGTCAGAATCAGACACCGGCTCTTCCCCCCTTCTAAACTCTGCCCTCTGCCCCTCAGCGTCTGATGTCATGACGTTGCTAGGCAGTAGAGGAGCAGAGAAGAGCCAGACAGCGATGGCTGGACAGTAGGAAGAAAAAGGTAGGACTTCAAGCAAAAGCTTTAAAGGAGGGGAGGGGGACGGTTCTGCTATTATGGAAGGGGGGGTTGTGTGCTGCTATTATGGAAGGGGGGGTTGTGTGCTGCTATTATGGAAGGGGGGGTTGTGTGCTGCTATTATGGAGGGGGGGATGTGTGCTGCATGCTGCTATTATGGAGGGGGGGATGTGTGCTGCATGCTGCTATTATGGAGGGGAGGATGTGTGCTGCTATTATGGAGGGGGGATGTGTGCTGCATGCTGCTATTATGGAGGGGGGGATGTGTGCTGCATGCTGCTATTATGGAGGGGGGGATGTGTGCTGCTATGCTTTATGAGGGAAGGGGGGTGTATTAATAAAATGTGTGATATGAGGGCAGGGAGGTTGGGTCTGTTAGTACATGGGTGGGAGGTAGGTTATTAATTTAATGGTGACGTTAAGGTGGGGGTTAATTATTTAATGGGTACTATTTTATTTGTGGGGTGCTGGTGGTTTAACTTAATTTATTAACTTTAAGTTAAAGCTGGGGTGGTTTGGGGCTATTAACTGTGGGGCAGAGTTTGGTGAGGAGGGCTATTTATTAAATGTGAATATGAATTATTTAATTCCAGGGATAGTTGTGGGAAATTGTTATATTTATTAAACGTAAATGCTATTTAATTTATTGCTGGGGCTGTTTGGAGGGAGGGAAATAAGTTTATTTATTAAATAGGAGTGCTATTATTTTAATGTTGGCGCTAATTATTATTTTTCTAAATTTCATGTACCATTTTGTTATCCAGCTAGTTGTGATACAATGATTTAACTCATGATCTTGTAAATTTTAACTATTGCTTTAAAAAAATAATATATACCGGTATATATATATATATATATATATATATATATATATATATATATATATATATATCTTGTAATATTTATTTTGGTTGGTGAAATATACACATATAACAGCTATTGCCACTCTGGATTTGTAATCACTGTTCCACACAGACCACAGAAAGCAGCCGCAGGACCATACTATGTTGTTACACCGCTCCACGGTCACTAGTACTACACATAAATAGGGGGTGATATTACTAAGGCAACTGATGAACAAACACCGTTGCTCTAAAAAAAAAAAAAAAGAGAAAGAGAAAAGGGGGCGTTTCTAAGAAGACGTCACACACTTCCAACCAATAAGCATCTTCAACGATAGACCCGGCCGTTGGCTCTGATATAAAGCACTGGGAGGCGCCACTCTGGTCTATCCTGTCACAGTCGCCGAGGTGCAGGGCTACGGTGTGACCATGTCGCGGTACGGGCGGTATAGCGGAGGTAAGTGTTATGAACAGTTGTTTCGGGTGGAGCGTGTATTGGGAGCTTTATCTGGGATGTGTGAGCTGCGGAGGCGTTTCGGTGCTTTCCCGCTGGTTATAGCGCGTCTGGCTGCAGCCGCCATTTTCTAGTGCGCCTAGGTCACGTGTCTGGCGCTTTGTGTAACGTCGAGAGGCCGTTAATGGCGTCTGGGTGACTGCAGTGTCCGGATCTTGGTAATGGGCCTATATTTGAGTTACTTATTGGCGTTGGATCTTGCGGTCCTACATGCAACTATAACGATGTGATACTTCCGTGCTCCCCTGCTGTACCTGCTTGTGATCCCTCGTGTGCTACACCTGGGTGTGCCTGCAGTGCTCCTGCGCGGCTGTATACAGCGCCATGTTGTGGGAGCACCTCGCTGACGATGCTGCCTGGTGTCCTGGGGATCAGTAGAAGCAGTGAGGCTGGTTGTTGGGGTTGGTTTAGTTTATAGATGGAACCTAGGACTACGGGTTGGACACTGATTTAAAACATTGGTTGTACCGATGTCTTAAACACTGGTTACAAAACGTTGTTTTAGTGCTAAATGTTGTTTTTAGAACTGATGTGTGTGTGTGATATATATATATATATATATATATATATATATATATATAATAAAATTTATTTTCTGTATACTTAAACATATAATACACTAACTTATGAGATCATCCTTATAGTAATCTATATGCAGGCTTAGTGTGTATATTACACACACAAATGGTGCAACAATTATAAGGATGTATGCATTTATTTCTTTTTTAGCAGTAAAACATATTTTTGGGGCTAAAGCAAACTTGTTGGAAGGGGAAAAACACAACTAGTAAAACTTTAATGAAACAGTACACTATTATTAGTATTATGGTTTATGCAGTGCTATTTATTTTTGAAATGTTGATTTGAATGGTAGCAACAGGTTAGTAAAATGAACATATGAAATAACACACAGTACATACTGAAACTTGAGGTTTTTTTGCAATATTGGAGTATACTATTGAGGTAGATTAATTATGGGCCTCAACATTTGATGAGAGGAAACAGCAATTAAACATTGGAGGAGACTTATTACAAATTATCTGGAAATGGAGGTGTGGGGAACTCCAGTCCAGTGCACTTTTAAATTGGCCTGTAAAGTTCACGTCTGGTCTGCAGACACCTATTGCTAAAGGGCAGAAATATAAATCTGGCTTTTGATGTGTACATTATATTAATGTACTTTATCCAAATTTAAGTAGGTGTTGCATATTTGAAAAGTACTCATTTATGTGGGGGGTGAGTTTAAACTGTCAGCTATGACTTGTATTTTGACCTTATTTATATTTATTCTTTTAGAAGCAAAAGTCTATGTTGGCAATCTAGGAACTGGTGCTGGCAAAGGAGAATTGGAGCGTGCTTTTAGTTATTACGGCCCTCTGCGTACAGTCTGGATTGCAAGAAACCCTCCAGGATTTGCCTTTGTTGAATTTGAAGACACACGCGATGCTGAAGATGCTGTGCGTGGTTTAGATGGAAAGTATGTATTGCAGTGTACAGTATTTAGTGTTACTGGTGAACGGAGGCTTCTTTTTGCTCCAAATCAAAAGTTTGTCACGTTCTAACTTGCATGCCTTTGAAGGGAAGCTTTCACATACAATTCATTTAAGCTGGCATGCAGCAGTTTTGCCAGAGGGCTTTGATAGTAAGTGATTATTGATTTAAGGTAGGATATAGTCTAGAAACTCGCTTAACATAAGAATTGCAGCTGTTTATCTCAATTAAGCCTTATGGGTGTGGGGACTTCTAAATATCTATCTGTTTCAGTAGTTTAGTACTAGTATTATGAAACTTGAGCTGTATCACCTCTACAGTAAAGATGAGAAATTCCCAATTGAGTAGAGAGCTGTGAGTTTAACATTATCTTTGTAGGATATATTGCTCTGGTTTATCTTGACAAATATAGGTAAACATGACTAATTTGTGGTGCATTTGAATAATGTAGCTTTTCACTGCGATTGCTATAATCTTCTCTTTATTTGCATTAAATGACTTGAAACAAACTTGACACCTTTTTTATTTCTACAGAGTGATCTGTGGGTCAAGAGTCCGAGTAGAGCTGTCGACAGGCATGCCGCGCCGATCCCGTTATGATAGACCCCCGGCACGTCGTCCCTTTGATCCCAGTGACCGATGTTATGAGTGTGGAGAGAAGGGTCATTATGCTTATGATTGTCAAAGGTATAGCAGACGAAGGAGAAGCAGGTACTTGAAGATTGGTTGTAACCAAGGGTTCATGTACTCCTGCAGTGTAAAACATTTTTGATTGTTTGTTTTAAAGCAGCAGTCCTTTTGTATATAGCAGTGTTCACCTTAAGTGACTAGGTTAAGGTGTGGGTACAGTCTTGAGCAAAGGGGACTTGGTAGAACTGATTAGCAAATAGAACAAATACAGATATGTCAAACATATGTCACTGGGCAGAAATGACAGACTAAAGTTTGATATGCCATAAACCTCTACATTTTTCTCCAGACCTTATTTTACTGTTCAGAGACCAAACCTCTTGCACAATTAATGTCATGCGTTGAAACTACCTAAAGTTTTAATCACATCTCCATATAAATCTGGGTCTGAGCAGTTACTGAGCTTGGTGTTTAATCATGAGGGACAACATAACGAGAATACTGTCTGTTGCCCTAAAACTAACTGTTTGACATGTTTTGGTTAAGCGTTTAGATGAAATGAAGTTGCATGTGCCTGCATATTATAGGAAGTTCAAAGTGAAAGTGAGCACCAGAACAATGTAGCAAACAGTATCTTGGCTAAGCATTTCAGCAGCTGCTTTAGCCTTTATGTCTCATGACAGATTTGATATAGCAGCAAAAAAATTAAAAATGGTGGACTGCTGCTTTTCTGTTCTGGCGCATTATGGCTTATGTAATTACTTTGAACTGTTCATATATCTTAATAATCAACCTGGTCAAAACCTTACAGGTTTCTTCGTTTGAGTCAGTCGCCTTGATTCAGAATGTCACGAGCATTAAGATTTCATGCTGAGGCGCCTTGCAAATCCGACATTATGATTCTGCTAGACCTTGAGGTGATCAGCATAAGAGGCCAGATCCCCTCAAGCCTCCTACATCTAGATCCACCTTTAAGATTCTATAGAGGCCATGAAATCTAAGATCTACTGTGATCGCCGTATCAGAGTAATATTGGCATACAATTGGGGCTCCCCTCCGGTTTAGAAAAGAACTACAGATTGACCACATTCCCACCTAGAAAAACCTTCATGCGTCAATCAAGCCTCATCTGGCTCATATGGCTGTCAGTTTGATCGTCGTTAGATTGAAGACCTACAGTAGATGAAGTGATCGGCTGGTAGATCCTTCTAGACCGTCTAGATCTTCTAGACCTTGTGCCAAAGAGGGTCGACCTGCAGACTTGCAAGGTTTATTTTAACTACAAATTCTAGTCTTTATTTTTTTATTTTATTTTTTAGATTTTAATTTTAATGTAAAATGAAGATTCGTTTTTAACCAATTTCTTCTAGGTAGAGCTATTCAAGGCAAATAGGCTTCCTGATTTCAGACATTGGTAAATGCCTGGTTATAGGTTGCTTAGTTTTGAACGTAAAGTAACTTATTTTTTCAAATATTCAGATCTAGGTCCCGCTCACACTCAAGATCCCGCGGAAGGCGATACACTCGTTCTCGAAGTAGAAGCCGGGGCAGGAGGTGAGTTCTAGAACTACATTTAATTAAAAAATCTTTATAAACTGCCATGTGACTTCAGACTCTGTAGGTCTGTAGCTTTTATCTGTAAAACGTATAAATGTGTTTCATATAGAAGGCTGCATTTGTTTAGGTTAAAAAGGCGTAATGTTTCTGAGTGTTAAGGTGACTTGACTGGGAACTACCAGTGCTTGCTTTTTTATGTCTCATATTTGTCTTTAATCCCAAGTTTCACACTGTTTGGGCACTAAAAGTCAATCTCTGAATTGAATTGTCCATATGGTTATTTTGATATGACATGGTGAAATAACAAATTAAGAGGCCCAAACACTTGTCATGTCAAGATAAAGCCTTCTTTAGAGGAATGTAAGATATTGCTTTGTACCTAAAGCATCTTATTTTCCTTTCTCATGTAGGTCCAGGTCTGCATCTCCCCGTAGGTCAAGATCTGCTTCACCTCATAGGTCTAGGTCTGGAACTCCACGCAGGACCCGTTCTCCTTCTGTTAAAAGATCTCGGTAAGTGGAGACTTTACACTTTCAAACAGATTCAATGCTTTCCTGGATTTCCAATTCCTTGCCCAATTATGTTGCTTCCAACTACACAACATTGCCTGCATCCAGCCCTATCCTATCTCAGGATGTAACCAAAACCATTATGCGCTCATTTTTCCAGCTTGACTACTGTAACATACTCCTCGCCGACCTTCCCGCTCCCACCACCTTGCGCATCCCCCCCCCCCCCTTGTTCTATACTCAATGTGGCAGTGAGGCTAACCTTCCTTTCTCGCTGCTCCCCTTCTGCCTTGCCTTACACTGGCCCCCCTTCCCCTACAGAATCCTTTTTAAGCTTACTCACCTACAAGGCTCTCCCACTCTACTGCCCCTTATATCTCCAATCTCCTCTCCATTCACACTCACACCTGGAATGACTATGCTCCATCTGTTTGTCCCCTAATTTGTGCCCCTTCAAACAGGCATTCAATAATCACCTTCCACTTAACCCTCTCTCCATGCTCGCTCAACACCTCACTCCTGTGCTTGTTCCCCTCTTCTGAATCCCTTTGTGGCAGCGTCTGCCCTCCCTTTAGGATGTAAGCTGTAGTGATCAGGGCTCTCTTCCCTCCTGTCTCTCTACCTACTCTTCTGCTCCAACTTCACAAATTGCTTTGACTGGAGCCTTTGAAGTCATAGTATTACTCGTTTAATGTTCTGCACTGGTTTTCCGGTATGGTCTATTGTTTGTATTGTGTACAGCACTGCAAAAATCTTGTGGCGCCTTATAAATAAATGATGATTTCCTGATGATAGACCTTTCTTTTTTCTGTCCCACCTAGGTCTAGATCTCGTTCAAGATCCAGGTCAGTGTCGCGTCCCAGAAGCAGGTAAGGCTTCATGGCTTGTAGATAGTTCTATTTATTGGTGTTTTCACACACCCTGACGTGTAGTTGGGTAACTTGTCAAAGCATAATGGATAGTATTAAAAGGCTGCATGCTATTGGGTGTTAAACTCCAATGGCATCTTACAAATGTTGCACATGTAATCCTTTTATGTTGTACAACCACTAGAACAAATGTTTTGAAAAACAAATCTTTTCAGAATCTAGTTAATAACAGATTACACACTGAAATATGCAAATGTATTAAGCTTATAGCACTTAACTAATTTATCATTTTTCTCCATCCAGATCAAAGTCAAGATCTGCTTCTCAAAAAAGAAGGTATATATTTGAACTCATTTAATTTTCACTTTTAGCTGCAGTGCCTTCAAAGTATGGAAAATACTTTTTTTTTTTTTTTTGGACTAAATTGTGATCCCCAGTGCTTTGAAGTCATATTTTCTTCCAACAGCAATTTATTAAAGACAAAACCTGATGGCTTTAGTAACATTGCAGTTTAAAAAGACTTCAAAGCCCCAGGAATCAGCAATTCTACAGAACAGCTGCATAGAGAATTTACCCTCTGGTCTTGAGTGGACTTTTACCAGTCATCCATAGATGGCAGGACACTGCTACCCAGTATCTTGCTTACAGATTTTGATTGGTATTTACACAAGCAGTACTCTAGTGTTGTAATGTCCATTTTCCCAATTGGACACTTAGATGGTCTGTTATAAATTACTTTAGTTCTGGAATGCAATTCTTAAACTATAGTTGTCTTGTACCTGCAACTTCTAACTTGTGTTTCTCTCTACAGTCGCTCACCATCCCGGAGCCCAAGAAGGAGCATTAGCCCAGAGAGGAATGGCTAGACTGCTGTTGTAAAGACTTGTTATAGCAGTAACTCGCCACTTTTTTTCACCTTGGAATTCTTTGTTTTAAATTGTCACTTTGGTAGGCTAGCGTACAATGTATGTTATATCCTGTCATCTGAAAGTGAAAATCTTTTGTATCTTGAAATTAAAACTACTTGTTCAATGACTTATGGCTAAGGATTCTGCTAGATAAACTTTGCAAGAAGCATTGGCATGGATGTGAAATGATCTGTTTCAAACCCATGTAATGTAAAACATGCCTGATGCACATATCTACATGGTTGAATTGGATTAGTGGGACTGAATTGGCTAATTTGGTTACCAGACTAGCATTTCCCTGGTTGGCCAAGAATGAGTATGCTGTTGTAATGCTATAGGTGGCTTGCCCCGGCTTATTTTATATATATTTTCTTTCTTTTTTTTTTTTTTTGTATTGATTGAGGCCACATGTTTACTAGACTTTTTGCACAGCTAGTTTTACTGCAATGAGCAGCTTGTATAAAACCTGTCTTCAGAAGCTGTCTATAAAGCTTTAAAATTATTGCAGACATTAGAACTTCAGCATATGTGATCTAAATAAATGTTTGGTTTTTTCAATCTGTTCCTTGCCAGTTTCTTTTTTAAATGTTTCTAATGATGCATTCTTATCTGTCAACTATTGATGCATGTCAAAGCTTTGCTAGTGCACTTTATTTTGAAACTGCAGTAGTTGCCAGTCAATTACTAACTCTTCTAATAAACTCAAGGGGAAATGTTTTTTTTTCCCCTCCTCCCCTGTTTATCATATTTAATGATATGGGCTCATGCATCAATAACATGTTCTCATGTTCTCAATCATACTGTGCCAAACTCAATTCTATTGATGCAGTTACATGGCATTTTCCCTCATAGCAGAGAATTGTAATCACATTCCAACCTAACCTATGGTTTTCTAATTTTCACCATTGTATAGTGGGTGCATGATTGCTTTAGGAGAGATTGCCTTTTAATCAACTGCATGTGCAATTTTAGAATGGAGGTGCTAGTCTATAGCTGTGGGTCACTTTGAAATTTATCAAATTCCTTCATAAATGATGGTGAAAGCCATTATGGATGGAAAAGAAATTTGGTTTTGGTGGTGGCAAAAAAATAGTTTGATAACTTTGTCTTGCAGTGTATCAAACTTATCTCCAAAAATAGCTAGGACATGTTTAATCCATACACAATGCTTAAGGAACCTGCCACATGTCAAACAGACAGGCTTGCTATGTCTGCAAAAATAAAATGTGTTTATGCGATTCAGGGATTTAATAGTTTTCAATGTTCCACCTTGTAACTATCATTGGTGTGTGTTTTTCTATAAAAGTATGCTTAAATATTCTGTAGACTTGTCCAAGTAGCGATGATAAAGCCAATTTAAAGCATGAGTGTCAAACAGCGCATCCCACACGCATAGTTTTGCAGCCTCACCAGGGCCCAGAAGAAATACTTGTCTGATGTGGCACAGTCCAGTGCCCTCCACACTGAATGTTGGACATGACATTACTGCCCCAACATCTGCAGTGAAGAACACAAAGCGGCCAATAGAAGAAAGGTAAATGAAGGGGGAGCAAAAGCAGCATAGAGGGCAGTGTCAAGTATAGGGAAGAAAAGCACTTTATTTTTTCTTAATATACCTTACAAATTGCACGAGACTCTTTCTCACACAATCTTAGACTTTGATTATTTGACCCAGTTGGGGTTTTGAGTCTGACATGCCTGACTTAGAGTACTAATGCTAGACTTGCATATGAAATTGTCTCAAATGTGTTTGGGGGTTTTTCACATGGTTTGGAAGCAAATTATTTTTACCATAAATTGACTATCGTTTGGTGCGTGGATTGCTGCTAGGCCAAACATTGGAACAAGCTCTAAGCATGCAATTTGATCAAATGGAATAGTAAACAGTGAAGCAGGAGCCACATGCAGAAAAGTGAAAGTCTAAGCTAAAATTTCTTTAATTGTACTAACTATTAGCAATTAAGTCTGTTTTGTAACACTGATTTCCCCTAAAGATTTATCTGAAGAGATGCATTAACCTGTTACTGCAATTTCAAGGCTTATAAAATAGCAACTTGTAATAAAACATCTTCAGAATCATGTGTAGTGTAATACACAGATGCTGGAGAGGAAAGCAACTTCCAGGTGCACTCAAGTCAGTAACCAGACAAATTTTTTTTTTTTTTTTTTTTCCTTCTGCTGATGTGTGTACTGCTCATATATTTAGCAAGGGTAGGCTTGACATATGCCTGTAATACTGTAGAATGATGAAACACACCAGCCTAAAATATGGATGATCCTCAGGCTAAGATTGACACTGAAACAATGACTGCACCCTACAGTCGAAACAGGTACAACAAGTTATGTTGCATGAACTAGAAGTCTAGCTTCAAATAAAATAGGCTTATAAAACATGAGTGCTCAGTAAATTTTTCACTTAAGTGTAAAATTAGTTGAAGTTTACTTGTGCAGAGTGCTTCTTTACAAAGGAAGAAAAAACTTTGAATATTGTAATATATTAGACTATGGATAAGCCATGGTTTAGTGGGAACATTTTAACGTTTTCCTGCAGTGTTGTACTTTGTAAATGAAAAGGGATCTTGGTAACCACTTGTGGGAATGTTTGAAACAACAGCCAGGTACTTGTAGTATTCTCAGTAGTGTTTACCAAGATGCAATCACGCACCATTAAACAAGCAGAAAATTGGTTGTAAGGGTAGTGTATTGAGTATAAAACACCAATGGCTATGCCAGAATGTTCATTTGTTTCACTATGGAGACATACTATGTAACTTCCTCTTTTGGAGACAATCAACTATTCACTTGCTAAATCAAAGCATTGTGTGTACATTAAATGGAGATAAAAGGTAGACGAAATTAATGCAGACCGGGTAGTATAGGTGGGGAGCTGAATAGTTTTTCAAGGAACTTTTAGAGTGTTGAACTTGTAAGGCATTTCATAAGTGGGTATAGGCACAGGAGCTGTCTAAATGGAGGTGGGAGTGAGAAGTGGCTACCAGAGTGCGCACAGGTCAGACAGATTTGAGTGAGAGGTTTGTTTTTTTTTGAGATGTGAAGGGTGGTGTTGAACTTTGAAGGTAAGGCTGACTAGTTTGAATTGATTTTTGGAGAACATATGGTGCAATGTAGGGGAAGTTCAGTCTTGCTGTGGTGTTCAACAGGGACAGAAGCGGGGCGGGGGAGTGTTGCTCAACAGACGTGCCTCCAGTAGTTGACTTTTTTTTTTTACAATGGCCCCATCCCCAATAGAGAACTGACTTCTCTAAATACCATAGTGGCAATTTTAGATCACTAGACTCTAAATATCTACCTGAATTAGGCATCGGCTAACCAACCTACTTAGCAACACCATCCAGGACGTCACATACACACAGAGGGCTGAGTCATTAAGGAGAGCAAAGCATAAAAATGGAGTAACTGAACTTTGGTAAAACCATGTTGTATTGGAGGGGAGGTAAACTTAAAATGTGGGGACAGATTATAGTTGGGGTAGGGCATGTCCTAGATCAACTTTAAATTTTAGTGTAAACATAAGGCTATCAAGTATTTTGTGTGCTACATAAAACAACAACCAGTGTTTAACTTACGTGCAAAATAATAAATTAATTTGCACCTCTTGTATTGTAACATGGTTTGTCCTGGAGAACATCTACTTTTTTTTTCCCTCTTACGTTCCTTAATGACTCGGTGACCCAGAGTGACTGGCTGGTTATGTAAGGAGGTATACCTTGCTGTTTGGTCTGTATGTGTCAGGAGACGGACTACGTCACTGTCTGCGGTCTGAGAGTCACTATTAGAAGGAATTGCACCTCAGAGACTAATTTCTGTTTGGAATCTGACCTCAATGTTTGACATAAGCATTTGGGCAAAATGTGTTTACTTGCCATTCTTACCAGCTCTCTTGATTTGCACCATCTTGGAACCTTCTTTGTCATTGTACAGGCAGTGCTATCAAGCAATTTTAGTTTCAAACTCTGTTGCCCACCTCTTCATGCAGAGCATAATTATGGCCTCATAACGTAATCATGATTACTTTAGTTAACATAAATTTATCGGCACTCAATTTAATCTCTGCTTTGTCACAATAAGCTTCTATTACTGTAAAAGCTATTACATTCTACTAGTAAACCACTAGAGGGAGCTTTAACACCGCACATTATACTGCATCTGAAAATAACCTTTGCTGTCTGATATCATATACAGTCATGTGCAAAATGACACAAATACTATTTTTCACAAAGTCTGCTGCCTCAGTTTTTATGATGGAAATTTGAATATACTCTAGAATGTCATGAAGAGTAAGCAGATGAATTGCAATTAATGTCAAAGTCCCTCTTTGCCATGACAATGAATTTTATCCCAAAAACATTTCCACTGCATTTCAGCCCTTTCACAAAAGGAACAGCTGACATCAGGTCAGTGATTCTCCAGTTAACACAGATGAGAGTGTTGATGAGGACAAGGCTGGAGATCACTCTGTCATGCTGATTGAGTTAGAATAACAGACTGCAAGCTTTAAAAGGAGGGTGGTGCTTGAAATCTGTTAACCATGGTTACCTGCAAGGGAACAAGTGCAGTCATCATTGCTTTGAACAAAAAGGGCTTCAAAGGCAAGGATATTGCTGCTAGTAAGATTGCACCCAAATCAACCAATTCTCAGATCATCAAGAACTTCAAGGACAGAGGTTCAATAGTTGTGAAGAAGGCTGCAGGGTGCCCAAGAACATCCAGCAAGTTCCAGGACCATCTCCTAAAGTTGATTCAGCTGTGAGATCGGAGCACCATCAGTGCAGAGCTTACTCAGGATTGGCAGTCGGCAGGTGTGAGTGCATCTGCATGCACAGTGAGGTGAAGACTTTTGGAGGATGGCCTGGTGTCAAGAAGGCCAGCAAAGAAGCCACTTCTCTCCAGGAAAAACATCAGGGACAGACTGATATTCTGCAAAAGGTACAGGGTTAGAGGACCTGCTGAGGACTAGGGTAAAGTCATTTTCTTTGATGAATCCCCTTTCAGATTGCTTGGGGCATCTGGAAAAGCGCTTGTCCAGAGAAGGAAAAGTGAGCGCTACCATCAGTCCTGTGTCATGCCAACAGAAAAGCATCCTGAGACCATTCATGTGTGGGGTTGCTTCTTAGCCCTGGGAGTGGGCTCACTCACAATTGTGCCTAAGAAATCAGCCATGAATAAAGAATGGTACCAAAACATCCTCCAAGAACAAATTCTCCCAGCCATCCAAGAAAAGTTTGGTGTCAAGCAATGCCTTTACCAGCATGATGGAGCACCTTGCCATAAGGCAAAAGTGATAACTAAGTGGCTAAACATCTAAATTTTGGGTGCATGGCCAGGAAACTTCCCAGACCTTAATTCCATTGAGAACTGGTGATGAATCCCCAAGAGGCGGATGGACAAACAAAACCCCACAAATTCTGACAACTATTGTTGATGAGGCAAGAATGGGTGACCATCAGTCTGTATGTGGCCCACAAGTTGTTTGACAGCATGCCAGGGCGAATTGCAGAGGTCTTCAAAAAAAAAAAGGGGTCAACACTGCAAATATTGACTCTTTGCATAAACTTAATGTAATTGTCAATAAAAGCCTTTAGTTTTACTTCAGTATACCATAGCAACACTTTACAAAAAGGTCTAAAAACACTGAAGAAGCAAACTTTGTCAAAAAACAATACTTTGGTCATTCTCAAAATCTATGGCATTGTGGTAGAGCAGCGTTTTCCAAACCCAGTCCTCAGGGGACCTCTAACAGTGCAGTCCAGGTCACAAGTGAAATAATTATACCACCTGTGGATCTTTCAAAATGTGTCAGTCAGTAATGAATACGACTGTGCTCCAGCAAAGAGATATGGAAAACCTGCACTGTTAGAGGTACTTGAGGACTGGGTTTTGGAAAGACTGCAGTAGAGGAATCTTCGGATCCATCACCGCATCTTACCTGTTCTCCCCTCCGGTCACCATTGCAAAGGTGATCACATTGCGATAGTGACCATAGAGAAGATAGCAAATAGGTACACTTGTGTGTTCACAGGGACAGCAGTTTAATGTGACTGCTGTTCCTGCAAAACACTTAATAAATGGTCACGATCTTTCATTTCTTATCACTGCCATATATATGATCATGCGAAAATCCGGTTATTGTTAAATATGCTGATTAGGCATAGAAAAAGTAACATATCCAGATATGACAATGCAATGCACACATCTTTGATGAACCTGTAGGTTATTGCTCTTCCTCACTAACCTGCTGTGTGCTGTTTGGAGGCTATATGTAATATCTGCGGTCTGAATGAATTTTAAGTTCAATATAAAATTTCAGCAGAAGGTATACCATTCATCTTAATCCTTGTTATAAATCTTCATCAAACTGGGAAAAAAAAGTGCTGATTCCAAACAGCAGCATGTGAATGGAGATCAGAAGCAAGCAGAGTATAATGGAGCGATGACAGAAAAATAAAATGGAGGAACCTTCAACTTCTGCCGATAATGACTTACCCACAATCCCATTTCATATGCAGTTGTGAAAGCCATCAAAGAAACCATGCAAGATCAGGCAAGTACATTTACGTAGGCTGTACAACAGTTTAAATAAAAAATAGTATAGATTTCACAACAAGTTCAGCTAAATGTACGCAGAATTGGAAAGGCTTTTCAACATATCATCACCATTTATTTATATAGCACCACTGATTCCGCAGCGCTGTACAGAGAACTCATTCACTTCAGTCCCTGCCCCATTGGAGCTTACAGTCTAAATTCCCTAACATACACACACACACAGACAGAGAGAGACTAGGGTCAATTTTTATAGCAGCCAATTAACCTACCAGTATGTTTTTGGAGTGTGGGAGGAAACCGGAGCACCCGGAGGAAACCCACGCAAACACGGAGAACATACAAACTCTAAACAGATAAGGCCATGGTCGGGAATTGAACTCATGACCCCAGTGCTATGAGGCAGAAGTGCTAACCACTTAGCCACCGTGCTGCCCTATAACATATTGCTCAACTTAAATGTCATCAATGCAGAAGTTACATAAGCAGTTATGGAAACGGGTTGATGAACTGGAGTATTGGTCACTCAGTAAGAATTTGCCTCTGATTGGCCTGTCAGAAAAAATAAAAGAGGCAGCTTGGATAGAATTTCTAACATCCTAATGCTCCCTAAATTAAGATCCATGATGAAGCTGGGCTAATAATAACCAAACACATGCTGGGCCGCACCAGTGATAATCTTAATGAGGACTAGAGCAGTTATCTTTCGTTGCATGATCTCAAACAGTGAAACTTTGGACAGCTTATTTGAAGATAGGTATCTTGGGAAGACAGCTGTATGTCACCTATTCCAAGACGTCTCGGAAGAAGTAACTATAGCTAGAAAGGACTTTTCCTCAATCTGCACAAATCTAATTAAAAAAGTAAAAAATGTTTGCTCTATTGTGGCCGGTGAGACGGAGACTCTTTTATGGTTCAAAATACAAGGATTTCACAAAGGCAGAAGATCATCACTATGTGGTTAGATTTAGATGCTGTACTTGTTTGTCATAAAATGGGGTGATCGTAAATAAAGAGGGAGATGATGTTGCAGAAATATTATTGTAAAGTTTTGGTAAAAGAGTCCTACAGAGGCCCGTAGGGTTCAATTGTCTTTAAAGATGCAAAGACCTGTTCTGTAGTTGTGGTTTGAGGTAATTATAACTGATGGTATAAAGGGACTAACTCCTTGTTTACTGTTTTGTTTTTTATGTTGTTTTTTGATTACTTTGGTAATGCAATTGCAACATTTTATTACACAATTAAGAAACAAGCGTGTACTGGATGGGGGAGATGGAGTTACTGAGATCAGGTGGGGTGGGGAGCCAGAAGATATTCAGGAGGACTGTAAGAGCAAACATGCTTCTTGGTTATAGGTCATTTAAAAATATGGAATGGAGGAGGTGTTAATTCATCAGTGAAAATAAAAAATATTTTCATACTTAAACAAAAACAACACAGATATTATATTTCTCCACATCTGACTGATAAAAAACATGTAAAATTACAATGTATAAGCAAAAGATGATAGCATATACCTCCTATAATTCAAATTGTAGATGGGTAGCCATTTTAGTTGAGAAAGTTCTCCAAGTTTCATTCAATCTCAGGTATTTGATCCAGAATTGAATGTACCTGTGACTAAAATTAGGCCTAGGTTCCTAGATTCCAATATTATTATTGGTGGAGATTTAAATTTCGTTGCATCAACCAGGTTGAAATGGGATGGGAATATCTGCAGAGGGGCAATGATACCCACCAAAGATAGAGATAAATACATCAATGATGAATTATATCTACTAGGTATCTGGAAAGTTAGGGATCCAACTTTTCAATATAACACTTATTTATTGGTAGCTCATGGAACCTTATCAAGAATGGATTATCTCTTAGTTACATCATCACTATTAACAAAACTGGAGATACCGCCATAGAATCAACAGTGATCTCAGATCACGCTCTGATATGGTTAGAGAGCACAAGCTCAGAAACGTGGGGCTCTCAGAGACAAAGGAGTTTTCCCAGTTACCTAACAATCTCCTTGAAAAAACATGCTCATTGCTGCTTGGCAACATTATTTACATGATAATCAAGAATATCAATTATTTTTCTAGCAGTCCGCTAAAGCAGTGATTAGAGGGCCCATCATTTCATATGTAGCAAAACAACTGGGCCTAATTCATTTTCATGCAGCACACAAATTCTTGATCTAGGACATTCCCTATCCCAACTATAAATTTGTCCCCACATTTTAAATTCACCCCGCCCTCCAATGCAACATGGTTTTGCCCAGGTGCAAAGTTACTTCTTTTTTATGCTTTGCTCTACTTAATGACTCCGGCCCACTAATTCCAGCTCAACATCATATCTGGATGCGCAACAGGAATTAACTTTAGGTTATCAAATTTGAGTAGACCTTCATTAAGACAGAAAATGATATATCGACAAAAGAAATCCCAATTTAATAATATAGTAGCTCAGATTTGTGACAAGTATATTTCATCTCAAACATGTAAATTTTATAGATTTGGCTACAATTTCAGGAGATTCTTATGCAACCTGTTAAAAGGGGAGAGAACTTCCAATAACATCAGTAAGGCAATTTGGTTAGTAGCACTAAAGAGATCTTAGATATTCTGAAATAATTCTATGTATATCTATATAGCCATAATCAATTAGACCTCAGGAATAAACAGTGGCTTTAAGCCACCGAAATTTACTGCAACTATCTATCCAGTAGGCAGAATCCTTAACAGTATCTATCACAAAAGAGGAGGTGGAAAGGCTAATCAAAGCACTGAAACTAATCAAAGGCCCTGTACCGGACGTTGTTAGTGGGGAGTTTTATGAAATCCTGCAAGATCTTACAGTGTGACCACTGAATGAATTTCTACATGTTATTCCTACTGAATGCATTATGCATGTAGCAGGTTAATTCAAGGTAGTCAAGTAGGAACAGACATGAGGATGTAGAGGGCCTTGCTCGTGAGAGCTGGCAGTCTACAGGAAGGGGGAAGGCAGAGACAGGAGGAGAGAGTGGATGAGAAGTGGACTCAGATGGGGTGGAGCAGGCAGTGATGAAGAGTCTAGTGTGACATGGCAGGGACTCCATAAGTAGGCAGCAGCAGAGTAGAAGTGTCAGTGGGGAGGTAGAGTAGAGTAGAGGCAAAGAGAAGAGGGTGAGCTGGGGTGAATTTTGTGACTAGGTCAAAGATGTGTGAAGGGTTAGCGTTGGTGAGGGCTTTGTATGTGAGAGTGAGCAGCTTGAATTGAATTCTGGAGGGAATGGGGAGCTAATGAAGGGATTTACAGTATGGTTCATTGGTTGAGGAGTGACATTTAATATGTGTATTAGAGGAGAAAGGCAAGCTAGGATAAGGCCAGCAAGGAGGAGGTTGCAGTATTTCAGGCAGCAGATAAAAGTGCATATCTTGGCGATGTTGAGGAGGAAGAGGGAGGACAGGAAGAAATATTGGATATGTTGAATGAAACTGATGGCAGAGTTGGTGAGGACACCAAGACAGTGGGCGTGGGGTACAGGGGAGAGCATGATATTGTCGACCAAGAGGGAGATGAGGGGAGGATAAGTTATATTAGTAAGGGGAAAGATTGAGCTCCAATTTGGATGTACTAAGTTTGAGGTAGCGTTGAGAGATCCAAGTGATTATAGAGAGGCAGTTCACACAGTATAAGAGGAGGAGAGAGGGGGAGGAAAGATAGATTTAGTTGTCATCAAAATAGAAGTGGTAGTGGAGGCCGAAGGAGTTGATGAGTTTACCAAGGAGGAGAGTCAGAAGTAGAGACACTGAAGGAGCTATCAGAGAGGTAGAGGGCGAACCAGGGCAGGGCTGCGAAGGCCAAGAGGTGTAGGGTGTACAAAAGGAGAGGGTGATCGACTGTCGAAAGCAGCAGAGTGGTCAAGTAGTATGAACAGGGACAAGCCAGACTGCAGTGTGTCAGGTGTTGTAGACAAACTGTTCTAGAAGTTTGAAGGCAAAGGAGCAAGGAAATGGGGCGTAGTTGGACAGAGAGTTTGAGTCAAGAGATGTTTTTCTGGGGAAAGGAAAGATTAGATCTTGTTTGAATGCAGAGAGGAAGGTGGATGGTGGTGGGATGTGGATAAGTCGAGAGGAGATATGTCGGATGGGATCAGTTTTGTCCTTGAAGTAAGTGGCAAAGTCAATAGTGGCGAGGCAAGAGGGGGCGGGAGATAGGTAAATGCAGAGAAGCGAGTAGACGGTGGCAAAGAGGAGGAGGAGGTTGTTGGACAGGGTTAAGAGAAGTGTAAAGAGTGGTGTTTTAGAGGGAGCATTAGGGCAGGAGAGGGAGGAAATGGAAGACGAGTGGTTTGAGTGAGGCTGAGAAAAATATAGGGTTAAGACTGCTTGGATGTCACTGAGCTATGGGTGGAGGTGGGGAGCTGGTGGTAAGGTGAGTTAGAAGGGAAAGAGATTGTGATTGCTGGAGAGTGAGAAGGCTGAATTGGAGAAATTGTAGATGTCAGAAAGATGGAAGAACATGAGGCCCTAGGAGTGACCGTCGCAATGTGATGATAAGGTACTGTCGAAGTCAGCAAATTGGATAAAGTCATTTCAATTAAAGTCTAGCAAACTTGGTTGTCTTTGTCTGAAAAGATGCGTACGGTACGCTATGACGTACAAGGGCACGCTACGGCGTGAAAGGGCGTACTCATCCACTACACGTGGCAGCAACAGTAATTGGTCTTTTACCATACATTCGCACAAACACGCATACTTATAAAATAGTACACATTATTGGTAGTTGCAACACATAGTCAGTTATGTCGAAATATAGTAGTATTTATATGTTATATCAGAGTTACATGCATATTAGTGAAATACACAGAACGGGTTAAAGGAATAACATCATGAGTGGTATCATAATGAACCTTGTTACATATCCTACTGTTTGGTGCGCTCTGCGAGGGAATCGCAGAGTGCATATGCAAGTTATGAATGATAGGGAATTATGAACTACTTAAGACCAAGGAATTCTGGCGGGAAGAGCAGAGCATACCCCCTGCAGAGATGACCCCCTCCTTTGGATTCCTTAGGATGAACCAGCCAATGATTGACGACCCCTTGGACATTCCTGAGACCCGGACCAATAGATGCAAGCCATACCATCTTCATTGTATTACTGTACTTGATTGTGTATATAAGCAGCAGCTTGTGATCCAGAGTGCAGACTTCTTGTCCCCAGACTTCAGGATTGAATGACTGCACTGGATCCAGAGCGCCTGCGTTAAGTAACGGCTGTATTTACTATTACATCGCTTGAGCATATTTTTTCCACTTATTACGAATAAATCTTTGTGCGTTGGAAACACAAATCGAGGTTCGACAATCGTTATTGGTTAGCGACAATACGCACATTACAATTTGGGGGCTCGTGAGCTTTGGAGGTTTCGTTGCCGATGATACGCAAGACCAACGGATTTCGGTTCCTCAACAAAGGGTGGAGACGCGTCATAAACGGGTAAGAACGCATTGTGTTCAAACCCTGAATTTTACTCTGTGTTGTGAAACCGAATGTCCGTTTTGCATTATCTAGGGCACGCTAACTAGAACCTAGGGACAAAAGAGAAAACTGTTTCTTTTTTCTGTCATTGTGCGTTTTAACTGTATTGCATTGTTTAGCGTATGTGTACTTCCTGCTGTGCGTACGCGAACTTCCGGTAAACTTGCCACGTGGTTAAACAATCGTTTTGATAGTTATTATACATGCATAGTATAATTACTTGTGAAAGCCTCTGAGACATTATTACTATTGTTGGGAACTTTTGATTTTCTGCGCAGAAAAGGTGTATAGTGTGTGATGTTGTAACGTAGATACACTGTTTTATTGTTGAGGTGCTCAGTTGCTGTCTGACGAGGCGGATTGCCCAACTGAAGGACGGTATACAGGGCAGGTATACCGAATGCGAAAACTGGGTTTTCGCAAAGCGCTACCAATAGATCGCAAGGTTTGCTAATAATTAGTATTGGTAGGCAGTGCGATCCGGTCGCACCGTTAGTGCGAATTGGTGAAGCAGCTAGGAGGAATTATACTGGAAAGGCAGGTTGATTGTATCGACTTTGTGCTCCCAGCGATAATAAACTCAGCAGATTTTGTGGTTTAGCCAGGGTATCGAGGAGCTGATAGCCCTTGGGGCCCACAGTGATATTTCTGTATTAGGGATCCTCGCCAGGGGCGAGAAAAGCGAGTGAACGCGGCTAAAGGAAATACGTTCACCGAGGATTATAGATCTCTAGCGGTGAGTATAGCAACAGAGTTGAAATTATTAGGTGGAAAGAACAGAGCATTGCGGTGTGTCTGTATTTCACATTTGGCCGGAAGGAACAGAGCATTGCGGTGTGTCTGTGTTCCGGGTAGAAGGTATATTGTTCAACATGGGTGCTAAGCATACGCTAGAGATGGTCAGTGTACTGCCTAAGGAAGGCCCTATTGGTTCAGCGAGGTTTCTCATGTGTAAGAAGTATGGTGCATATGCAACTGTGTATTGTGACACGTGGGTCGGGATGACCAAAGCTTGTGATAGGCCTTTCCCAACAATAGGGAGTTTTAATGCAGAGGTACTGAATACTGTAAAAGATAAAATATGGTTGATCAAGTCAACGAAAAAGAGAAATAGACATAATGATTGTTTAAAATTGTGGCAAATGGAAGGTAACACGTGGCAGAGCAGCGAATGCAAACCGGAAATAGGCGTGGCTAAAAGCGCGCGCAAGGCGGATGTAACCATTGAGAAGCATGGCGAACTCAGCGCAAGCGCGCCCCCGCCACCTTATGTGGCGGGAGGGGTAAGTACAGCCGTTGTTAAAACTGAAAATAGAAAAATTACTAAGTTGTACCCTGTTTTAAATCAGTTTCAATCAAGTGTATCTGAAAACGAAGATGAACCCACTGTGATTTCGGCCATTGCCCATGCTGTTAATGTACTAGAGGCTCAGCGCAAGTATGAGAAAATGGCTGAGATAGGTGAGAGTAGCGTGATCACTAGGAGTGAAAGTGTTCTAAATCTAGGGCCTGTAAATCCTGTAGCGTCCCCTGAAGTTAGTGTACCAGAGGGTGTGTTCCCGGTCCGCACAATATCAGTTCCCAATGGGAAACCAGATAAGGATGGTATAGTTCCTTTAAGAAATGTTACAATGCATTGTCCCTGGACTAGATCAGAATTACGTTCCATTATGACTGAATTCCCAGATCCTAGAAAAGAGTTAGCTAAATGTCAGAAATTTGTTAAAGACTTAGGGAATGCTCATGAACCAACCAGTAAGGATTGGCGGGTAGTGTTGAGGGCGTGCCTTCCTCCCAATACTAACATACAAAAATTTATTGGAGATTGTTTGTTGGAGGAAGATGACACCCTGACTGATGAGATTAACCAACGGAATATAGAACAAATTGTCAAACACTTAGCCATCTGTTTTCCAGTAGTAGTAAATTGGAGTAAGATTTTCACCATTAAACAAAAAGATAGTGAAACTGCCTCAGATTACTTTGCTAGAGCTATAACAGCGATTGCACGATTTACTGGGATATCCAACATAAGTGAGGACCCACATCACAGAGAGGTAGCTGTAGGGGTACTGATGGATGGCCTTAGGGAAAATTTAAAGACGAGAGTACAAACCACATTACCTAATTGGAGAGGCGTCACGGTAGACTTCCTTAGGGAGTCTGCTGTGGAGCATGACAAGAACCTTTTTAGAAAAAGGGAAGAGAAAAGTGATAGGTTAATGACGGTAAGTATACAGGCTCTAGAAGGGGTGCATACACGACCACCAGCATACAACCCATATAACAGGAAACCTAAAGTGATCAGGTGTTTCAACTGTAACGAGGAAGGACATTACGTTAGAGATTGTAATAAAGAAAGACCCAATACACATAAGGGTGGGTCACATAGATATCCTCCAAGAAAGGATTCACATAGACTAGAAGACTCACATCTACCCGCACATATTACGGCAGCAAATGCTGCGCGGGAAATCAATAGTCAGCGCTAGGGGTCAGGTCATACCTGTAGTCTACAGCCAGTGAGGTTAACTGAGAGTCAGAGTGAAGAACCAACAATGATAGTTGACATAGCTGGCAGGAAACAAACTTTTCTTGTAGATACAGGGGCGGCCCGATCTGTGATAACCTCTCCTTTCAATCTACAGGTGACCAGCAAAACTATTCCAGCTATGGGGGTGACGGGAAAAGTGTTACATTATCCTCTAACTAAACCCGCCGAAGTTACTATCGGGCCTCTGCATACTAAGCATTCGTTTCTCTTGGCTGCAGCGGCTCCTACTAACTTGCTAGGGAGAGACTTGTTATGTAAAATGGGATGTGTCATATACTGTACTTCAGATGGTGTGTTCCTAGATATACCCGAGAAGGTTGCACATGAGGTACAGGACATATTGGACACCCCTCCAAGGTTAATGTTACACTCTCCTGTTATAGAACAAAGTCCATCTCAAGTAAAGGGGATGTTGCTGGAAATACCAGGTTCCCTATGGACCAGAGATGGACAGGACACTGGACTGATGGCAAACGTAGCCCCTGTCATGGTCAATCTAAAAAGTGGTAGGATAGCTCCAAAAATCCCACAGTATCCATTAAAACCAGAGGTGGAACTAGGGGTATATCCTGTTATTGAGAGGCTGTTACAACAAGGGATTTTAATTCGTACAGCCAGTACAGCAAATAGTCCCATTTTCCCTGTGAAGAAGAGTGGGGGGAGGGGCTATAGATTAGTCCAGGACTTAAGGGGAATTAACAAAGTTGTTGAGAGCCAATTCCCCGTAGTGCCGAATCCAGCTGTCATCCTCATGCAGATTCCACCGTCTGCCAGTCATTTTACTGTCATTGATCTATGTTCTGCTTTCTTTTCAGTCCCTCTTCACCCTGACTGCCAATACCTTTTTGCATTCTCCTACAGGGGAGTGCAATACACATGGACCAGACTACCCCAGGGGTTCATTGACAGCCCCAGTATTTTCTCCCAAGCCTTACATGACTGTTTGCAATCCTTTCAACCCCACAATGGGTCTGTTCTAATTCAATATGTGGACGATTTGTTGTTGTGCTCTGATTCTTTTATGTCATGTTTACATGATACTAAATTGTTGTTGCTTCATCTTTCACAAACAGGGCACAAGGTGGCAAAGGATAAATTACAGCCATGTCAGACTAAGGTCAAATACTTAGGACACTGCCTCACTAAGGGGCTAAGACACCTGACAACCGACAGAATTGAGGCCATACAACACATGACCCTGCCGCAGAGCCAGAAGCAGATTCGTACTTTCTTGGGGATGTGTGGATACTGTAGGTCCTGGATCCCAGGTTTTTCTATTCTAGCATTACCATTGCAGGAGCTAGTCTCTTCCTCAAAACCAGAACGTGTCGTACACACAGAAGAGTCAGAGCAAGCGTTCTTTAATCTTAAAGATAGTCTGACAAGAGCACCTGCATTGGGAATACCTGATTATGAAAAGCCTTTTGAGCTATTTTGTACAGAAGCTGATGGCTGTGCAGCAGGTGTCCTCACACAGAAACATGGTGACGCTAGCAGACCGGTAGCATACTACAGTGCACAATTAGACAATGTGGCAAGGTCACTCCCAACATGTCTTAGAAGTGTAGCAGCAACGGCCCTTCTAGTAAGTAAGAGTGAGGATGTAGTATTAGGACATAATTCAACCATCTATACACCCCATGCTGTATCAGCTCTGTTAAATTCAGCCCAAACCAGACATGTTTCTTCAGCTAGATTCACAAAGTGGGAACTAGCCCTGATGGCCCCCTCAAACATCACCATCAAACGATGTAGCACCCTAAATCCAGCTACATACCTTCCGTATGTGTCTCAAGAGACACAAAGGGTGGGAGGTGAGGAGACCCTGGTTGATGATGAGTTAGGCAAGAATACTGACACGCATGACTGTATGGAACACCTGAATCAGACCTTTACTGCAAGGCCCGACATACGTGACACCCCCTTAGAAAATGTAGATTTTACGTTTTATACAGACGGAAGTTGCCATAGACAGACAGAGACAGGAGAGCTATGTACTGGTTACGCTGTTGTAGACGATCAGGATGTGGTAGAAGCTGAACCCCTTGGTCCACCTCACTCAGCCCAGGTGGCGGAACTAGTAGCACTAAGGAGAGCGTGTGAATTGGCAGAGGGTAAATCAGCCAACATATATACTGACTCTAGGTACGCCTTCGGGGTAGTGCATGATTTTGGGGCCCTTTGGCGTCTTAGAAACTTTACGACAGCAGCAGGTACACCAGTGGCACACTCACAACACATAAAAGGACTTCTGACAGCGATACAGTTACCCAGAACAGTAGCCGTCATAAAGTGCAAAGCCCATACCTTTGAAGAAGACCCAGTGTCATTGGGCAACAACAGGGCAGACGAAGCTGCTAAATGGGCAGCTGGGCAACCTATGACTGTATCGACCGAGACTATGATGGTTTTTCAGACATTAGACACGCAGAAATTAATTGAAATGCAAGATTTGTGTTCCCTGCAGGAGAAGGCGGTCTGGAAGGCGAAGGGATGTGGCCAAGAGTCCTCAGGACTCTGGAGGGATGGACAAGGTAAGCCTGTAGCTCCCCGAACATACTATCCAAGCCTGGCTGAAGCAGCACACGGCCTGACTCACCTGGGTAAAGAAGGTATGTGCAAACTGGTGAGAGCATACTGGTGTGCTCCCGGATTTTCCTCTCAAGCTGGTAAGAAAGCAATGTCATGTCTTACTTGTTTGAGGAAAAATGTTGGGAAAACTATTCCAACTGAGCCATCCCACATCCCTCCTACAGACGGACCTTTTCAGGTAATACAAATTGACTATATCCAACTACCACCGTGCAGGAATCTAAAGTATGTGTTAGTGTGTATTGATGTGTTTTCCGGTTGGGTAGAAGCATATCCGGCAGCCACTAATACTGCTGTGTTCACTGCAAAGAAAATTGTACAAGACTTTGTGTGTAGGTTCGGTATCCCTAGAATCATTGAAAGTGATAGGGGTACCCATTTTACTGGTGATGTCTTCCAAAATATGTGTAAACTCATGGGAATCAGTAGCAGACTTCACACCCCTTACCGACCACAAGCCAGTGGTAAGGTGGAGAGAGTAAACGGTACTATCAAGAACAAACTAGGTAAGATAATGGCTGAAACTGGGTTGGCATGGCCTGAGGCTTTGCCGTTGGTCCTCCACAGCATTCGAACCACTCCTAGACCTCCTCTTAATCTGTCCCCCTTTGAGATACTGTTCGGACGACAACCTCATTTGATCGTGAGTCCACAAGACGACTTAAAGTGTAATAATGAAGTGACTGTACAATATCTTATAAGAATGAGTAGACAGCTGAAACAACAACAACAAAAACTAAAAATGCTGTCACCTGGTATGCCAGAAACGAACTGTCATGATGTTGAACCTGGAGACTATGTTATGATCCGCAATTTCTTACGTTCAGGTTGTTTAACAGACCGTTGGGAAGGCCCGTACCAAGTGCTGCTGACCAGTACTACATCACTGAAGGTTGCAGAGAGAGACACTTGGGTCCATTCCACCCACTGCAGGAGAGTCCATAATCCGGAGAAAGTGCAAGACAAGACTCAGACCGACGACATAGAGCTGTCACTTGTGAGCCTGTTCCGGGAGACCTAAAGCCTGCAGTTAAGACACCTGAACCAGAGACGTTGCCTCAGAACTATCTTTCCAGCGATGGAGTGGCGGTTTTTGTTTTTCTTTTGTTCCAGGATTTTCCTTGTTTTTACTTTTTCTAGGACATTCTATTTTTGTGAAGGAGAATGGAGGATGGAGGAGAGTTCTGGGAGTGATACGGATGAAATGGAGGCCGAAGAAAAGTTAATAGGATATCCTGAGCAGCCCATTATCAAACTTGGTCCAGGGGTTATGAAAAGGTCTGCTAGCTCAGGAACTCGGAGGCAGTGTGAGGGGCTATTGTCTGATGAGTATTGTATCTGCAAGTTCTGCAACTCCCTAGTTGACGAGAGATGCATCCAACGATGCCAGTCCCCCAGTACTCTGAATATAGGCGGGCATCCTTTGGAGGATTATCACTCCCTGGTGGGTAAGGTGCTAAACCAAACTGAGTGTTGGGTGTGCTCTCACGTGCCTCAAGGGCAGCATAACATAGGACTAGTGCCATTCCCTCTAAACATATCCGAAGTACTCGAATTAAGGGGTGGGAGGCCCATAGAAGGGAGGTACAATAACACTAGGTCCCCTAGTCTGACGCTTCGACAATACTCCATAGGCAGATCTTTGCTGTGCCTAAACATATCTCATGCAAAGCGCCTGGAGAATTGGGAGGCTGACCTATCAGATCAGACAATGGCTCGCCACACTCATTTTAGAGAGAGACTCACAAGGTCACTACTAGGCAGGAATGCTGATGGAAGTCACAAGTTAGGGCGCATAACCAAACATAAGAAGGTATCTATTGGAAAAGTCTCTACAGATAAATGTGAAAATATCATTAATGCCGACACGTGTCTAGAGCAGATGGAGACACTAGGCATGGGTAGTTTTATCAAAACTCTGTGTGATATAATTCATGGGCATACTGTTCCTTATGTTCTCCCTGATGATGTGTATTTTGTTTGTGGGAGGAAAGCTTATTCCTGGGTGACTCCGAGTTCCAAGGGCTTGTGTTTCTTAGCTAAACTGGTTCCTGAAATCATGACTATTACTCATGAAGAAATGGTAGATATTCACAAGACTACATCACCACCATACATACACACACAGTATGAACACCGTGGCAAGAGAAATATGATTCCTGGTGAGGAACCCATAGCTACAAAATTGATTAGTGAAACTGCTGGTTTCCAAGTTATGGTTGCTCTAGATCTCACCAGGACCGCTCGGGGAACATTAAACTTTAAATATATCCAAGACCTAGCTAAATTAATAGATAATATCACCGAGATGTATGATGACACTTTCAGGTATACTGGAAGGGAGCTACAAGCGTACAAGAAGGAGTTGGTGCAACATAGACTGGTACTAAATTATCTCACCTCTATTACTGGTGGGTACTGTGTGACACTGGCCACCCAGTTCGGTGTCAAATGTTGCACGTACATTACTAATAATACGGAAGACCCTAAAGAGGTTATAGACCGGAAGATGGATGAAATTTTGCAGCTGAAATGGGAATTTCGAAAGAGCCATAATTCTTCGTTATATGAGGTCGGGGAAAAGGTGGCGGGTTGGTTCTCATGGTTGAACCCAGCAAAATGGTTCTCCGGTCTGGGGAAGTGGGTACAGGAAATGATTGCGAGTGTAGGTAAGCTCCTTCTCCTTATACTGGGTGTCATCTTAGCAATTGGTTTAGTTGTCAAATGTGTTCCTACTGTGTTGAAGTGTGGAAAACGGTCTCATAAGAGTAACACTGAGAAAGAGACTGAAAGGGTGGTACCAGATACCGAGATCATGGTCTGTGAAGAAGTATTGTATAATCCTGAACTTGAAACGGTGATTGGGTGATAGTTTATTACACTATCAAAGGGTGGAACTGTCGAAGTCAGCAAATTGGATAAAGTCATTTCAATTAAAGTCTAGCAAACTTGGTTGTCTTTGTCTGAAAAGATGCGTACGGTACGCTATGACGTACAAGGGCACGCTACGGCGTGAAAGGGCGTACTCATCCACTACACGTGGCAGCAACAGTAATTGGTCTTTTACCATACATTCGCACAAACACGCATACTTATAAAATAGTACACATTATTGGTAGTTGCAACACATAGTCAGTTATGTCGAAATATAGTAGTATTTATATGTTATATCAGAGTTACATGCATATTAGTGAAATACACAGAACGGGTTAAAGGAATAACATCATGAGTGGTATCATAATGAACCTTGTTACATATCCTACTGTTTGGTGCGCTCTGCGAGGGAATCGCAGAGTGCATACGCAAGTTATGAATGATAGGGAATTATGAACTACTTAAGACCAAGGAATTCTGGCGGGAAGAGCAGAGCATACCCCCTGCAGAGATGACCCCCTCCTTTGGATTCCTTAGGATGAACCAGCCAATGATTGACGACCCCTTGGACATTCCTGAGACCCGGACCAATAGATGCAAGCCATACCATCTTCATTGTATTACTGTACTTGATTGTGTATATAAGCAGCAGCTTGTGATCCAGAGTGCAGACTTCTTGTCCCCAGACTTCAGGATTGAATGACTGCACTGGATCCAGAGTGCCTGCGTTAAGTAACGGCTGTATTTACTATTACATCGCTTGAGCATATTTTTTCCACTTATTACGAATAAATCTTTGTGCGTTGGAAACACAAATCGAGGTTCGACAATCGTTATTGGTTAGCGACAATACGCACATTACAGTACAATGAGTAAAGCAGTAGAAAGAGGTGAGAGGAGTTTGTGGCCAGCAGTGCGAAAAGATATGACAATGGGGATGTTAAAGTCTGAAAGTGAAAATTCTAAAAAAATTGAGAGGCAGGACCTGGGGAACCTTAGATGACAGCTACATGAAGGTGGAGTGAATAGAAGAACCGTTGAGAAAGAGAGAGAGGATTCAGGGGAGTGATCCCGAACTTAAACTGAACTTATTGGCACAATAATAGTATTACTTCCCTTAATGATATGTTCATTGAGGGATGATTTATGCTATTTGCTCAAGTTTGAGACATGTTCCAAGTTCAGTCCCAAGATTTTTACAAATATATTGAATTGGATTCAAAGCCAAACTTTACCTCAACATTATATTTCATAACTGCCAAACTCTTTGCTCAACCATATAGGAAGTATCACAGCATGGTATAATTTTATTTTGCCATGTAAACAACCTAACATGTTCCCATCACAAATAAAATGGGAAGCTGGTTTGAATACTACTTGTACAAAAAAGGAATGGGACAAAATATTTGGAAGTTGTCATTAAATCTCAAAGTGTATTAATCATTTAGAAATGTTAAATTGATTTACATTATGTACTTAACCCCAGCCAGGTTTCATAGGACATGGTTGAAGTTTTGTTGAAGGAACTGCGGTTCCGTGGGAGACCTGTTTCATATCTTTTGGGATTGCCCACTTATAAAACCTTTATGGGAAGAGGTATATTACCTAATTACAAAAGTTAATTGGATCAGACTTTGCGCCATCTCCCGAGACTGCTCATTGGCAACACTACCCGGTAATTCTTCCATCATAGATATGTAGTAGGTCAGATTCTCATTGCAACTAGAGCATTTATAGTGCAACGGTGGAAGGACCCATCTCCCTCAGTTTGCTAAAATAACAAAATTACAGAGCAGCTTTGTGATGGAGTCTGTAGAGCTTGAATATTAACTTTGGCAACTTCACCTCAAATTAAATGGCAAGTGGCATGTGTATATTATTGAACTGGAAGATTAAAAACATTCAGGACACTAAGAATATGTAGTATTATTTAAATTAATGTATATGTACCAAGGGAATGGCTGTAATGGATTGTTACATAACATATCATAATTGTTGATATATCTTTTGTATGTATAGGCTACAACTACTATAAATTCTGTGCCTGATAAAACTTCCTTGTACCTCTACCTTTATATTTGCCTCATTAAGCTACCCCTTCATTTAATTCTGTACTTCACAAGTTTTTTTTTTGCTTTTTTGTTTGAAACTCAATAGAAATGAGTAAGTAAAAATAAAAAAGGTTAGGGGACAAAAGGTTGGAGGGGAAACATTGTAAGGCGAGATGATGGGATGAGTGCAGAAACTTCATCCTCGGTTACTAGAGAGAATCATCATTTATATAGCTGCAACATACATAGCCGGTACCACACTAATGTATCTATTCAGCTGGGCAGTGGGACGTTTCTCAGAAATATGGCATCATCATCTAATATTTATATAGCTCCACTAATTCCGCAGCACTGTACAGAGAACTCACTCATATCAGTCCCTGCCCCATTGGAGCTTAGTCTAAATTCCCTATCATATACACACACACACACACACACAAACTGTGAGAGACTAAGGTCTATTTGTTAGCAGCCAATTAACCTACTGGTACGTTTTTGGAATGTGAGAGGAAACTGGAGGAAACCCACGTGGAGAACATACAAACTCCACACAGATAAGGCCATGGTCGGGAATTGAACTCCTGACCCCAGCACTGTGAGGCAGAAGTACTAACCACTAAGCCATTGTGCTGCCCAATGAGGGTGGATTGAGGAATATAATAAATGGGTGGAGTTGGATTTGGGATGAGGAAATATCTTGTTAAGTGGTTTCTATTTTGTCTTTAAAGTAGGTTGCAAAATCATTGGTTGTCAGAGAGGAAGGGGGAGGAGGTACAGGCGAGTTGAAATTGGCAGAGACATTGGTGGTTAGAAGGCTGGGTGTCTAATAGAGAAGTGAAGTAGGATTGCTTTGCAAGTGAAAGGACAGTGTTGTAAGAATGGTATGAATTGTTCTTTTATACCTACTAATTCTATTCATTTCATTCAAGTGCAGATTTTTATATGAAAACGAATGCGTAGAATCCTTCTTTATGCTGTTTTGGAAAGGTGGATTAAACACAAAGCAAGAACTGCAAAATATTTAATGTGGTGTTTTGAAAAAAAATGAACTAAAAGCAAATGTGTGAATTTTTTTTCTATTTCAATATAAAAAAAACCCCACCTTTGTGGGTAGTGCATAAACAAATTACTGATACTGATGTTGGAATGTGCTCAGAAAAAAATAGGCTCACAGGGGTGAGAAAAGTTTCAGCGGTGAAGGGGATAACTGATATATTTGAATAAACAAATTATGATTGAAATAACAAAGACATTACACAAAATGAATTAATCAGCAGGCATGAGTGATCCGGCATATAGATTCATTATATAAGAAAATAGAGATATAAATATTTCTGTAAAAAAATTATTGTATACATGAAAAACAATTATTGCCCAAAAATTGTGATATCCAAATAAGAATTCCATTAAAAACATGGTTTCTCTACAAAAACCTGCTTATTTTATGACTCAATGCTTGTTAATGATATCCCAATATGTAAACACGCAGATTTGAAAGAGAGTGCACTTTCTTTTTTTATATAAATACATTCAAAGTTGTGGATTTTTCCCTTGGTAGGCGTTATTATAGCCTGCTTCTGTTTTTTTCAGCTATGTGAATGGCTTCAGAATGGGGAGAGGACAGAAGGAAGTTTCGTTTTAGGTCTGCTGAGATGACATCTGTTATGATTCCATGATGTTTGGTAGTGACTGAGCCCTGTCTCATCGGGTATGATATAATTTATATTGTTATTACATTTATGGACAAAGCATGTGCTTGAGAAAGTACACCACACCCAACAT
Organism: Mixophyes fleayi; assembly: GCF_038048845.1. NCBI lineage: Eukaryota > Metazoa > Chordata > Amphibia > Anura > Limnodynastidae > Mixophyes > Mixophyes fleayi. Next base: position 283,197,269 of record NC_134404.1, on the reverse strand, counting down.
GTCCCCCAATAAACAAGATTTGATTAGTCCAATACATAAACAGATTTTAACTTTTTTTTGGTACTCGTTAATTATACTGGCACTACTCGTTAGCACAATCTCCCGGCAGCTCAGTCCGTACATTCTTTCAGCTCTAGCCTGAGGGGTAGCAAGGTGCCATGGAGGCCAAAGCCAGCACCTGCTCAGGAGCTATCTCCATCCCTGTTGGTACAAAAATGTACATACTGCCACGTAGCTTCGGCACGGCCAATAGACGCATGGTCAGTGTGCAAGGGGCATGTCTACAGTTTTAGAAGTGCTATCCTTCCCCTCCAAACTTCCCAAACATTGTATTAAAAAAAATATGGGGGAAATTAGTTATATATAGACATACATACCAATCCGCCACTCAGTCCAACAGTGGACTATACTGATGGAATCAGGGCAGTGAGGGGTAAAGTTATGTTATTTTACTGACCATGAATGATAACAAAACAGAAACTGCATATAAATTGTATCAATCGATATAGACAGGAGATTGCAAATACAAATTGATATAATCAAATTATTGAGTACATTAAGTCAGTATAGACAGGAGACTGCACATTGCATGCTCAAGGAGAAACAACAGGGATGTATTGCAAGTAAGGCAAAGCAGGTATTATACTTTTATGCATAATAATTTGCCCAGTACTAGTGATAGATTTTCAATACAGAGAGAATCCTAATGACCAATATACAATACATACGCAATATAAAGAGCATCCTAGTGACAGACATACAATAAAGGGAGTATCCTATTGACTGCCATACAATACAGAGAACATCCTATTGCATTATCTACAATAAACTATGCTCTTTCAGGAAAATATAATGGGCCTAACTGACACAGTTCATCCTATAACATAACTGTAATGTGTGCTGAGCTGCTGGGAGCTTTCAGAATGTACAGGCAGAGCTAAAATAGTGTATAATTAACAAGCACCCTTTGTATTACGTCTCTGTCAATGCTAAATTCCTTGACTCAGGCCCTACGTGTTCATCATGACATTTTAATATAAATGAACGAATATATAAATATATATATAAATGTAATGTTATTTAACATTCTGGGTCCTTAGGTATGTCACTAGGGTGACTTTGCAGCTAGTTATATTAAAGGAAGAAACACCTGCTACAAAATATAGACTACGCTATATATAACAATGAAAATTTACTTTTTGGAGACCTTTGCATAGTTTAGATTACCAAATTCTACATATAGCAAAGAATACATAATGATAAGATATAGTGCATGTGCACGTCGGAGGATGTGTGTGGCAATGTCAACTTTTCAGATTAGATTTCTATATTATGTTTGGATGTACTTGGTACATGTGGCATTACTGTCCAAACAAAAATTATTTGTATACATTGAGTATATCAAGCACTTTGGAAATATGTTTTGAGTCATCAGTAGGTGGCACCATAACATTAAAGAAAATAGCAGGAAGAGGCGCACACTGTGGCTCTACTGATTAGCATGCAGGATTTTCAGCAGAAAATGAACATTAAACAGTCTACTTGTAAGGCACAGTTCCTGTTTGGACACACTGGTCAACCATCATGTTAGTCTGATCGTGACAGTCTCTAACCCAACAAACTTTGTTTGCACTTAATGAAAACTGGTGCATTGCAAATAAGAAATGCAGGTTACATAAACACGTTTTTGCAAGTACAGGCAGTGTGCTTCTCTACAAATTGGAATTATCTTGGTATAGGTATCACTGTTATTTACAAAAAAAAACAAAAAAAATCAACAACACACATCACCTCTGGCCTTGTGGAAAATAGGACAAGACTGCGAGTGTATTTGTTGTTTTAATATAATGATTTTATTAATATTTTTATTTTGCATATATCGGGGCAGAGTTGCTTTACCTCTGAGTTTACACATGTTTAAATAAATCTGAATACATTGGAATTATGTTACTGCCAACTATTAATAACACACCTTATCAACAGTTGAACCAATAACGATCTTGGTTCAAAAGAGGCTGCTATTTTCTATTTTATATCCCCTTGTCTGCCAGTTGTTGTTTTTTTTCTAGACTTCGCTTTTTATTTCTTGTTTTGCCCCAAGATACTGAGTATGCAGTTGAGGTGTTTGCAAATATTCAGTCACAGGTATATGGGTTTTATTTGCTTTTTGCAAAGGATATTGTTTGCATTCCTAAAATTAATTGCTTTGTAAAAAAAATTAATGATTAATGTCTTAAAATTAGGAAATGTTTATATTTAATATGTAACGTCCAACAGATTGTGAGAACCAACAAGCTCTGAATTTGATGGCATGACACTTGAACAGAGCTCTTGATTGGCTCATGGATATTCTCAAGAAGTAGTGCACAATTTATTGAAAGCCTTAAAGTCTCTCGCTACTAAAGTTTCTACTTTCAGTATGTTTTACCACATATGCTAATCTTCTCAGGACATTTTAGTTTTATATTTTACATAATGATAACAGTAGAGTAGTGCCTTTTCTGTTATATGTACTGCTTGTATTTCTGGGCGTGATTTTCAGTAGAGATCCAATACTAATTGTACTGTCCTGTTGTAATGAAAAGTATAGAATTACCAAAAGTCATGGTCAAAATAAACAGAAGTGGCAAAAATTGACAATTTTCTGCTCACTGAGCAAATTACAAATTAATCTTATAACAAATATACAAAACATCCATCCCTGAACACAAAGCACACACAAGTCCAAATATATTCTTGGCTAATAATTAGACATTTTACATCCTTACATTACATTTTGCTGTAAATTGTAATTAACATCTTATAATTAACCATATGTTTATGAAAATATAATATTTACTGGCCCGTTCTACCCAAAACTTCTTTTGGAGTCGCATGTGTGGAAGCGGTCACATGTCACTTCTTTCGCCCCTCACGAATCACCGGAAATTGGTATATGTGATCTATGGCACATATATTAGTTACCGTAATTCATAAATTTATCCAGACATGCAAAGGTCTGAACAGCCAATTTGATCATTTTAGGCCAAACTGGCTTCAAATCATTGCATTTATAGATCACAAATTCAATGTTTAAGTATATATTAAATCTGAATGAATTAGACATGGATTTGTAGAGAATTATTAAGGGTTATTTCCAAACAGCAAAAAAATATAGATACACACATTTTCACAAATGCACCTTACATTTAATTAGGCAAACACAGTTCATTTTTACACAACATAATAAAAATTATAATTCTTTATTTTGCCAGTAATTTAAATATCTAAAAGTACATATGAAGAACTAGATATATACTACAATACTAAGTTAATGGATATGTATTGTTAATTTTTTATCATTATGCATGTGACTATTTATACACTGTGTTCCCCAAACTGTTAATAGTAAGTTTCAAATAATCACACGTTGATTTTATTGAAAATACATTTTTACAATCAAGGCAAAATTGTGTATCAGAATGTTGATTTATGAAGCCCTTTTAGTCTTGAGATCTTCAATTGTGGCTATATCTTTGAGATGATGATTGTGTAGTATAACATACTCACTGGAGAGCATACTTATGCTTAGGCTGGGTTATGTAGTTTCTTAGGAGGTGGTCCCAAGTTGTCTGTCTGCTATAGAGTACAGTATAGGTTATTGCAGAGAGAAATTAAACAAAGTGGTCTGGTTATACTCTTCTCCTGGGTGCAGAAGTGTGTTCGGGAATTGTGGCTGTAAATAAGATATAAAAGTATTTACTATCAGAAGTATGTTGACGAAAAACAAGAACACTTTCCTTTCCCGTCCGATTTCACCAACTTTGACATCATTCATCAATGTAGATCACAGACACCTCAGATAATATAATCCTGATTGATTTCAATGTAAGAATTTAGCGATTTCTATTGCCCAGCCCTAGAGGTCAAACAATAAATAAAACCATCTTCAACAACCCTCCCCCTTAGGGAGCCATGGATATCCCTATCTCCCAGTGACAATAATAAAGCTTAAATAAACTGAGAACATTAGTACTTTTGAAGAAATCAAATTTATAGATCACTGGTAAAGTGCTAAATTCTTATATCATACCAATAAAACCAATGTAGACCTACAAAGCTTAGTGCAAGGGTGGAAACCTACAGTATATAGTAAGAGATCCCCAGACACCAGAGGAACCATACTGGCAAAGTAGGGACACAATGAGGTAAATAGCAAGTGATTGACAACCTCTTCCACAGAAGTTATGGACTTTTTTGGGACAGTCAAATAATTCGATGAAGTAAACTAAACTGATTAATATTGTTTTACCGTGCGATTACCATTAGTACGCCACTGGAATGACGCAATCGCACGGTAAAACAATATTAATCAGTTTAGTTTAATTCATTTAATTAATACACACATTTACATTCGCACTTACATTTGTAAATAATACACATTTATTAAGGTTTCAATTCACATTTATTTATTAGGAAAATATATTAGAGATTATTTATACATAAAATATATTATAATAAATATATCTAAGGCTCAGGATATAGGAAATGTATCATGTTTAGTGTAATTTTGATCTGCACATTACCATCAGGAATCCATTACTATCGCCGAAGCGATTGCTTCCTGCAATCGCTAGTTATGAAAGATAGGGATTGATGTTTAAAATGATATTGTGTTTGGAATACAGATAGGTTGGTTTAAACTGGATTAGGTCGGTTCCCTTAGAAGTGGAGTTGAATATAAGCTTAAAGTTACTATCAAGTAAATAAAGATTCTAGATGCATGCAGCGCAAAGAGGCAAGAGATCAATACCCCTAGACTACAGCATCCTATAGAGGCATGCAGTTTCAACTAGAAAGATATACAAGGGAAATTACAACACTTGAGAGACAAACTTCTCTAAAATCTGCAGAATATGTATGACTTAAATACAGCTTCTTGCAATAACAAAACCACCAGACATCTAGCACACAGAAAAAAAATACCTTTATACAGTTACTAAACAAGTATGCAGCTTCTACTGTACAGATAACAAAGTGGAAAAAGCTATTAATAGAATCGGACAGTTAAACAGGGAAAAACATTATTTAGCCTCTTCTAGAAGTTTAGTTTCTAACAAACAGACAACACATAGAGGCTATGTGCTATAACCATGCCTCCCAACTGTCCAGTATTTAAGGGACTGCCGGGTGTGTCCTGCTCACTGGCAGCCGTTTGTGGCAATGTGAGGGTATTTTCCATAAGCGCTGGGCACATCCTCAGAGCATGGTATGCCCCAAGGGAGTCACACATCCTGCATTGTGTGATTACACCTTCTTTTAATTGGCACACACATCCTGATTTACACATTCCCCAATGCTTGGAGATCTACTGTAACTCATAGTTGCCAAATTTACTCCTCTGCCCTTACACTTTTAGGTTTACAGAAAATACACAGCTATAATTGCTTCTAATACCAAGATCCCCCAGAGAGGTAAGAGCTTTTACCCTATGCTAAAAATGCTAACATTTTACAAAGCATAAATAATTTCAATACAACCAGCAGGCAGAGTACAACCAACAATCAGAACAGTGTATTGTTAGACCCCATAGCAAAACTTGGGTAGACTCCCAGGCTTTCCGATCAAATGCAGCAATCCCATTAGATGCCTTTTTAACATAAATCACTTTGGAAGGATATAATAAGAATGTTGGTATTTACCATTTTCCTTGTTTTTGTTCAGGCTGGTATTAATGATTTATAATCCTGCACAGTGTCATGGACTATTATAGCAATCACATTCATATGGCACATGATGTAATGAGCAGAGATACTTTGGAACACCACTTTGAGCTCTGTCTGTTGTGTGTACTGTAAAACCCTCCCCTTACTCCTCCCCCTCTGCCATCACATGAAAGGCTGAGAGCTATAAGCCTGTGTCTGTGTAACTGGCAGCCATATTTTTGCAACCTCTAGAGAGATTTTGAAAAGGAGATAATGATTTGTGAAAAGGAGAGCTAAGAAAAACCACAGTGACAATGATCAGACGCAAGCGCAAAAGAATCTTAACTTGCTATTTAAAGGGAAAAAATAAACCAATGCGGGATTGCTCTTTTAATACATAAACACTTATATCACATAAAGATTCAGGGTCTTATTTAGCATTAGGAGCAAATAAAGTATTGCACCTGGACAAATTATGTTGCCAACTCTCCCAGAATGTCCAGAAGACTCCCGAATTCCGGGTAGGTCTCCTGGACTCCTGGGAGAGTTGGCAATTCTCCCGCATCTGCCCACTGCCTAGTGAAGTGGGCAGATTTCAAGCCTCCATGATCTGATTCTCCGGGAACTGCATCATTTTGGCCCGTTCTCAAATGATGAATGATGCGTCTAAAATGACGCATCATTACATCACAGGGGACAAGGCCAATATGATGCAAATTGCGGCGCCCCGTCCCCTTACAGAGACTCCCGGAGCCCAATCTTCAAAGGTTGGCAACTATGGTTTACATGTAGCACACAAATAGTGGGCATCTGTACTTTAACACTGCGATACAGAGTTGAGTTAGGTCTTCCACCCCAGTCTCAACTCTAAATCTGTCTGCACATTTTAAATTCATATTCCAGAAATCTACTGAGTGCAAAAGTGTAAGCCTCATGTAAGTATGAAAAAAGACATAACCTTATATAACAAAACTAGTAAAATAAAGATAAAACTGCACACAAACAAACCAGACATAGCAGGCTCAAAACATAATAAAATAAAATTCAGAATATGGAGGTTTCTGTGGCCACCTAGTAAACTCACAGCAATTAGCAGAACACCACCCCATCCTCCACAATGTAATAACCATGTTGTAGACAGATAAAGCAACTGAGCAGACGTACATTCAGTGCTGAACTAAATGCACATATACATCAGTGAGCCACTCACCAGAGGAAGAGGCAAAATTCACCTACAAGAGAGTACAAGTTCTGTTATCAAATCAGGAGAAAACAAGTCATTCATATGGAATGTATTTACCTTATTTACAGCATCTGGCCATGCCTGAGTCTCAAGGCAAAGTGCAGAATGCTTAGGATACACAGCACCACCTTTTCCCTTGAGTGATCCATCCAAGAAATTAGCCGTATAGAACTGGACTCCAGGTTGAGTTGTGCAGACACTGAGCACTCTGCCACTTGGCTTGTGATACACCCTGTATTAGAAATTGCTGTATTAGTTGTTAATGTTAAATAATTGGATGGTGATCAAAATTTTCTGTACACCACAATCAGTAGCGATGCAATCTATATGCAACATAATTATTTTCACAACAACCTTTTATTAAGCTTAACATTTACTAATCTTTTTATATAAAATAAAATGGTAAAGATGCTAAAATATGTTTCCAACGTACAAATTACATAGTGCTTGATATTAATCTGTCCACAATTACATGAGAACATCTCCGGTATTATTTGTGTAGCATTCGCACTCTGTGAACGCTAGTTCATAGTGATCATAAAAACCAGTTTATACAGGTCTAGAGGTGGGAAACTGAAGAATAGACAGCTGGCAGGTTCAAGGAACAATGACCAGAAGAATCCACCAATGCTGTACCTAGTTCTTGGGAAGTCAAGACCCTTTGACCTATGAATGAAGACCTTAATACTGTAACTGTGTAAGTGTGATGTTGCTGCTTTTTTCCAACTGTGCAGTATATAAATTGTACCCCTCTGGCTTTGGAAACCAGAGCGTTCTGATAGAAGCTTGTGCATACCAAACTTTGCCATTTAATATAGTTTGCGAATAAAACCTATGTGCTTTGGAACCACAGCGATCGCATCGGACAATCTTTATCTTAAATGATAGTTACAGACTTAACATACTATAAATTATTTCAAGTAATTACCAAATTATGCAGAAAAAGGTAGTAGATTGATTGACATCTGTAATAATTCAGATTGTGTACACATTTACTTAAATATACAAATAAATATGCATCCATCATGTTTGTGACTGGTTTCTGGGACCAGATGAGAAAATAGTGAAGTACATGAAATAATATGGTTTGGCCAAATAAGATATGAATATGCAGTGTTTATATAGGTCAGAATAAACACAGTCTTTGTTTTCACCTTTACTGTGATGGAAAACACCTATACTATATGTAAACAACTCCTGACCAAATACCAATGACATTCTGTCTCTGGCAAATCACACCAAAACAGGTTCATATAAGATGTGGGTATGCAAATGTAACCACATAAGGACTGTCGCAGCCTGCTAATAGACTATAACACCCTTGACAGTCCTGAGGAAGAAGAAGACGACGACAATTGATGGTTATTGATTGTTGTCTCCCTCATCTCCTTCTTCCCATTGTGTGTTTTTTATCAATAAAATCCTTGGTTTGTGCCTCCTCTCCCTTACCCCCTCCAACTTATTCCCCTATCACAGTTTGAAGTATTATTGTATGTTATGCCTTATTTATGCACCCTTCCCTTTTTGTGTTAGTCCACAATAAAGCTTTGGGCTCGTGACTTCCCCACCCTACCCCTCTCACCTACCGTCCCCCTCACATCTACCGTTTTTTATAGCAATGCTATAATGTGCAAGTTTGAATGGTTAGTGCAGTACTTGATGTATAGTATAGGCCAGTGGTTCCCAAACTTTTGCAGTTCGCGGCACCCTTAGAGTCTCCATAATTTTTCAAGGCACCCCTCCAAAATAATTACCGAGCAGTCCCGTTTTATAAGTAGTCAAAAAGACGTAATAAGTATTTAGGTCAGAACAGAAATACTTATTTAGTTGTATACAAAAATAATACAGATAAATCCAATCCAAAAATAATTTACAGCTAACACACTCTGTGCCCCCTGCATCCACACACTCATCCACACACTCAGTGCCCTCTACATCCACACACACACTGTGCCCCCTGCATCGACACACTCTGTGCCCCCTGCATCCACACACTCTGTGCCCCCTGCATCCACACACTCAGTGCCCCCTGCATCCACACACTCAGTGCCCCCTGCATCCACACACTCAGTGCCCCCTGCATCCACACACTCAGTGCCCCCTGCATCCACACACTCAGTGCCCCCTGCATCCACACACACACTGTGCCCCCTGCATCCACACACACACACACTGTGCCCCCATGCTCTGTCCCCTCAGCCTCCGCCCGCTCTGTCCCCTCAGCCTCCGCCCGCTCTGTCCCCTCAGCCTCTGCCCGCTCTGTCCCCTCAGCCTCTGCCCGCTCTGTCCCCTCAGCCTCTGCCCGCTCTGCCCCCTCAGCCTCTGCCCGCTCTGCCTCTGCCCGCTCTGCCCCCACAGCCTCTGCCCGCTCTGTTCCCTCAGCCTCTGCCCCCTCAGCCTCTGCCCCTCGCTGTGCCCCCGCCGTGGACAGGAAGAAGAAAAAACAAAACAAAAAAACTACTTACCAAGGCGGCGGTGCCCGGGACCCAGCATCCTCCTCCTTCCTCGCTTCTCACTGAATGCCGGGCGCGACGTCACGCCCGGCATTCAGTGAGAAGCGAGGAAGGAGGAGGATGCTGGGTCCCGGGCACCGCCGGATTGGTAAGTGTTTTTTTTTCTTTTTTCTTCCTGTCCACGGCACCCCTGTGACAGCGCCGCAGCACCCCTGGGAGCCGCGGCGCACAGTTTGGGAACCTAGGGTATAGGCTGTTATATCTTACTGCGTACACTTGAATGTAATGTATTGTATGTGTGTTTTGTATTTTATGCAAAATAAAGCTATTTTTTCAATCAAAAAGTGGGTACGCAAATGTGTCCTCATGCAGACCTGTCAGTAGTATATTTTGCACCGGATATACTGCAGGTGCAAATAACCGCTGATGACAATGACTTGTCGTAAACCAGGCACATATGCTGCCCGTGTGGAGGTGGATCTCAAGATGTGCCGCCCGGCTTTGCATAATGGTGGAACTAACCCATGTTTTTTTTAGTCAAAAATAACATGACTGAAGCATTCTTTATTAATGATAGATTAAGCACATCCTTATTTAGAGGAACAGCTAATGATAGATTAGTAATATTGAAATTATTGCTAATTGTTTTTACTTTTTTCAATAAAATGTAATTTTACCATCTACAAGATTGGGGCAATAATACATATTTTCAGAAATTCCTGTATACTTTAGTGATATCAACTATTAGGGGACATTGTACTAACTTAAGGGTATATCAAGATCCCAGTAACAGGTGAAGCCTAGTAAGCTCCCCATGAATCATTACAGTAGTAATAAATAATCAGATCAGACCCATTATCCTGGCATTTAATTTGCCCTGCAAAAAAAAAGTAGAACTCCAAGTTTGACAGATAGTAAACTGTGATATGTTTTCCTTACCTTGCACAATGTTGAGGTTTCTGTGTTACACTCAAGCAGAAGTTGTGATCATAGCCATTTATTTGCAATTTGCCCATCTGGTTCCCAAGGTTAACTGGCTTCCTCAAGTCAAAGCAAGTTCCCTGAACTGTTGCCACCTCTCCTGTAACAATCATTAGAAATGAGAGTACAGTTTATGCCAGATGATTTGTTGGAATTTGTTAGAAGTTGTGTAACAATTATTCATTAAAAATAATAAGTAACACTGTAACAATTGCGATCTGCCATTGCCAAGCAATCAAAGCGACAGGTCCAATTTATACCTAAAAATGGCCACTATAAAACAATGCCCACTGCCTACAAAGCAGGGATAACCATTTAGGGGACTGAACCAATAATTATGAGAAAACAGTCTGCCAAATGTGCCTCATGTCTCAGTAGGCTGCCTCTGTTGTCCACAGGCAATAGGTACACTTTAGTTAACTGAAGAGTATCCTCAACCATTGATTGCTGTCCTAAATTATGATGCCATTACTATATATAGTAAGGCAGCAGGCAGCCCTGCGCACTGTGTTCTTAGCTGCAGCCAACAAAACAAGGCTCATGTAGCATGGAAGTGAGGTTGTCTTGGACACACAATTGCTTCTTGTAAACTTAGACACAGCAACCATTCATTGACCCCAAGAGTCCCTGCCAGCATGATCCATACATGTCCACTATCCGGAACATTCGAGAGAATCCCTAATTCTGGGTAGGTCTCCTGGGAAAGCAGGCCATTCTCCCACTTCATTGTGAAGTAGGTGAGATGGGGCCTCCATTTCGATCCCCCCTCCCCGCTCCTGGGGACAACCAGTGTGGTGTCCCCCCAATTCCCTTCCAACCAGCCCTAGGCTTTGCCAGCCAGGGCTGGTTGCACTATAGCAGGGGAACCCACAGCGTGGGGTCCCCCTGCCATAATGACATACAGCTCCAGGCTGGTCAGCACAGGGATGGATTCCCTAGGAAGTTGGGGTTTGCAAAAAATTGCAGGCCCACTCCCTAAGGGTACCTAGCCCCAGGCTGACAGCACTAGGGCTCTTCCCTAGTGAATGAAACACTATTTTACATTGGTGAACTACAGGTCCCAGCAAGTCCAGGCAAACCAGACACAGCGTGAAAATGCTGAAATACTAGGGTCTCCAGAGGTGCAAGTTTGGTCCAGACTACAAGTAGTGAAAATGTAAATCATTTGTTTTAGGATTAGAAAAAAAACAAATACAGGAAGTGCAATAATGTTTCGATTAAGAACACTGTAATGGCATGTCACTAATAAGGTCAAACTGAGGTGAAGTTAGTGACATGTCCCAGATATCGGTCCTGAGAGCACATATAAAAGAACATATATAGGTGGGTTGTCTTGCACATATTTGAATGAATCAGTTCGCTGATCAAAGACAAAAAAACTACCCGATATCTGTTACCAGCTTCCTGGAAAGTACACAGTAAATGCCAGACTTGATTGTAATTTCCCATGAAGCAGTTATAGATTCAGCCACATCATACACTAGTTGGTGTCACAGGGAAGGCTTAAATATCTAGAGCTTAAAAATAAGCAGTATTAAGGGCAGAGTGTTCTACACTAAAGAGAACACTTATATTGGACATATATGGACACATGCGGGTTTATAACATATATTACCTAATCCCATACATCCCAAATGACCCTATTTTGGCGTGACGCCCCAATTCGGCTTAGTTGGAATGTTGGGTGGGGCTCTGACTAAATATGCCCATTTACGGATGTAATTTGGGCATAACTGTGCAGAGCTTATTTTGACCCGCTTTCGGGATTCTGATTGTTGGGATCTATGAAATACATAGTTTGCGCTACTCAGCAAAATACTCTGAGAATTTTAATAGTGCTACAGAATAAAGCACCAACATATTATGTAGTGCAGTACATTGAGGAGTCATGGTACAAATAAATAACATATAACAACATGAAAGATAGCCTTTCCCAAATTATCTTACAATCTAAGAGGTTTGGGGAACAATTTGTACTTAAGGTAGCGGATTAATACTTGTAACTGTTCTTGGGGAAAGTGTTACATTTTTTTTTTCAAAAACACTCTAAATTTTAGTGTAAATTTTGAAAACATTTACACTAAAATATTAATTAAAAGTGCCATTTTAATTAATATTTAGACTATTTAATTAACATTTAGACTATAATATTAATTAAAATTAATTATCCCTTTGTTTTTTTTAAAAAGAACATGAAATTCCCCTATAGATGCCACACACTCAGCTCAAATTGAGGCATATTTAAAGGAGATCAGTTTTCCCACTCTCTCAAGATCAGATAGAGATAAACTGGAACAACCTTTCACTGAAGGGGAGTTGAGGGAGGCAATTAAATCAACACCTTCAGGTAAAAGTCCGGGCCCTGATGGCTTTTCCATGGCATACTATAAGACCTTTAAAGATAAATTGATACCCCTGATGGTGCCGGCCTTTAATGCAATCTCCAACGACTCCGCTTTCTCCCCGCAGAGTTTGGAAGCCCATATAACGGTGATCCCCAAAGAAGGAAAGGACCCCTCTCAATGTGCAAGCTATAGGCCTATTTCCTTGCTGAACGTAGACGTTAAGTTGTACGCAAAACTTATCGCAAATAGATTAAAATACCTACTCCCAGATCTGATTCACTCAGATCAGGTGGGCTTTGTCCCGGATCGCGAGGCACGGGACAACACCACCAAGGTGATAGATTTGATTTACTCTGCTTCATGCTCAACAACGGCTTCAATGCTCTTGTCTACAGACGCAGAAAAGGCCTTTGACCGTGTGAGTTGGCCGTTTATGAGAGGGCTCCTGGAGCATCTTGGATTAGGCCCATTGGGACTTCATAGAATCTTAGCACTCTATCGACAACCCAGGGCTAGAATTAAAATTAATGGTGATCTGTCGGAAACGGTGATGATTAATAATGGCACTAGGCAGGGGTGTCCGCTGTCTCCGCTCATATTTGTGCTGTGCATGGAGGCGTTGGCAAGGGCAATCAGGGCCAATCCGAATATATCTGGTGTTCAAGTGGGTGAGAGAGAACATAAACTCGCTTTATTCGCGGACGACCTTTTGGCCGTTATTACCAACCCGGTTGTTTCCCTACCCAACTTGGTTAAAGAATTCGGAAGGTTTGGTTTACTATCTAACTTCAAAATTAACTATGGCAAGTCAGTGGCTCTGAATATTAATACCCCGGCCCCCGTGGTGGAGGGTTTAAAATGTGCCTTCCCTTTTATTTGGCATCCCACCCAATTGAAATATTTAGGCGTGGTACTTTCTAACGATCTCTCGCGCTTATACGACCTCAACTTTAAACCACTTCTTGGGAATCTCCGGACTGATTTGAGAGAGTGGCAGAGCAAGAATTTCACATGGATAGGTAGGGTTAACATTATAAAAATGAATGTCCTACCTCGACTTCTCTACCTCATACAGACGTTACCTATTTTAATCCCCGACTCCTGGTTTCAGGGCATCCAACGTTTGGTGCGGGACTTTGTGTGGAGTGGGAGGCGCCCAAGATTCAAGCACGAAACTTTATTTAGACGAAGACACTTGGGGGGTCTCCAGCTTCCCCACATACCCTCATACTATGATGCTGCAATCTTAACCAGAATAATGGAGATGTCAGTTCAAGAGGGTAAGAAACAATGGGTAGCGATCGAATCATCATATCTCGACTCTTCTAGTACTACGTTAATTTGGTTAATCAAAATACCCAGAATCTCACACCCTACCCTAGGGCCCACTCTTATTAAATGGTCTAAGTTAAGAACTCTTACTCATATATCATCTTTAACATCCCCACTAACGCCATTGTTCAATAACCCTAAGTTCCCCCCTGGAACTACTCCATAAGCGTTTAACCTGTGGTTGCGAGCAGGAATCCATCGTGTCGGCCAGTTGGTGGGAGCTACTGGGGTCCTCTCATTTGTAGAGATTCAATCTAAGTGGAAACTACCCAATAGAGAGATCTGGCGATATCTCCAGCTTAAACATTTTCTCTCCTTTAGTCTCTCAAAACATGATATTAATAGGAATCTGACAGTCTTTAAATCCCTTTGTAGCAAACCTCACCACACCCCACACTCCTTATCGACTATCTACAAACTCTTAATCGAGTTTCGCTTTAGATCTCCCCTGAAATTCCTCTTGGAATGGGAAAGGGATCTAGGAATAGAACTACGAGAGACTGATTGGTCGAAAATTTTCCAGGCAATCCATGCTTGCTCACCTAACGTCTCAATATTAGAGACCCACTTTAAGGTTCTTACCAGGTGGTACAGATGCCCGGAACATCTTGCAAAAATGTTTCGCGGTCTGTCTAGTGCCTGCTGGAGATGTAGTTTAGGACCAGGATCTTTATTACATATCTGGTGGGATTGCCCCGTACTACAACCCTTTTGGTCGCAGGTGATAGACATCACACGGAAGATGCTTGGCCAGGCTATTCCCGATACCCCGGTGTACTGGCTCCTCAATAAAGTAGATATGCCTATTTCCTGCTTTAAAAAATCTCTGTTAAAATTTGTGATATCAGCCGCCAAGGCAGTCATACCTGTGAGATGGAAAACAACCACGCCACCAAATGTTCGGGATTGGATCAGGAGATTAGAATATTACAGGTCCATGGAAGAACTATACTTGTCAGATAGGGACTCTTTTGTAACATATTATACTATATGGAGACCTTGGTTGGATTTTATAGATTCGCCAGAGTTTGCGGCTTTGGGTACATCCGTCTGAAACATGTATCTTTAGGTTACAAGGGTGAACCAGCCGTCTGTAATGGTTGGATTAGACTATGTTCTATATCTCCTCTGTATATGCTGTAGGCCTTTTATTATTATGATGACTTGCATCATGCTATCCCCCATTCTTTCCTTATGTTTCCTTGTTATATCCCCCCCCCCTGTCTGTCTCTATGTTTTATATGTCAGGTCAGCTACACCCACCTTTCGTGGATGGGAATGTTCGCACTCTCTGACACATTTAGCCATCTTTGGCTTAGTGCTATGTTGTTATGATGTTATAATCTCTTTATCACTCACCATCCAAAGCGAATACTGAGGAAAATTACATATATGTAACCTGTGTTTGTTGCTAAAAACCTCAATAAAAACTTATTAAAAAAAAAAAAAAGAACATGAAATTAATAGTAGGAGTAAATCATAAGTGAATTTCTTCCCATTATATTCTCAATCTGGTGGTGATGTAATTGCAATTGGCTTCCTTCTATACCTAGTGCATACAAAGCAAACTATGCTGGCTTCAATTTACACAGTGTTTGTAAGAACCATGACATTCCTGATAGAGTGTTGTGAGCTCTACGTGAATTTTAAAATTCGTCAAGCTGGGTTAGCTTATGCCTGAGGCATATGTATAAAATGGCAAGAAATATTTTTGCCTGCTCTAACATATCAGCTTATTTGCTGATGCCATCATACTTAGAGAAGAACAACATAGTGACCATATGCTCCATGTTTATGAACAGACCTTGTAAGTGACATAAAAGTGAATTACATAGTTACAACTGGGTCACACTTTTAATATTCAACAAACTACTTCTGAAGGCAATTTTAATAAATGTGGCTTATATCCAAAATCTCAGGCTCACGTTCTGCTGTCTGCACTAAGTTTTCTATCCAGTGGCAGTCATTATAGGTTTAAAATACAAAGGTTGAAAGTAAAAAATTAAACGTCTGCTTAACTTATATGTATATAATTTTGTTATAATTCTTTATTTTGATTTGTCTAACAAGAAAAACAAGAAAACACTTGCAGAAGAAATTAAGGTAAACCTTTTTTGTGTACAGTGGAACAGTATAAACAGCATTAACTAAGAGAAGGGGTTTTTTGGGGTTTTTTTAAAGAAAAAAAAAAAAAGGGGGGGTACAAGATTAATAGAGTGAGTTTGGCCTCCATGGCTACCCATAAGAAAAAGAAAAGGAGGGTGCCTAGCACAGTAGGGTGTGTGAAGAAAGACAGCTCTAGAACTGGAAGAAGGACTTGAAGGGATTATGTATCCTCATCACACATGGGTCAAGGTGGGGAATGAGGAGGCAGAAGAGGGTTAGGGCCAGATCTCTATAAAGGACCAAGTGGTTCAGACCTGGTTACATACATGACCTCTAGCATGGAGATAAGAAGTGATTTTCTCTATTGCTACAATCTGCCAAATCTGTTTTGTTAAGTGCAGTGAATGATGAGGAGAGTGAGGTTTCCCAATTCTTTACTAGTAAGCCAGTTTTCTTTAAAGCTAGTTTTTCTTTAAAATGTATTGAAGTTCTTGGGGGGATAGCGGCAGGGAACATCCTACTGAGTCTCAAGGTATAGTACCACCTATAGTACAGCCTGGGGATCGTTTCCTTAACCCTGATTGAAATAAAGGTTTTAGTGATACCCAACCTCATGTCCTTCCAAGTCACCTCAACTTCTGGGTGCCAAGGTCACTCTCCCATTCTGCTTTATGATAGGGCAGAGTTATATAGGATGTCATATATCTGAGAGATAATTCTCTTGCATGTGGTATAATGTCTGCAGATACATTTAAATGAAGTGAAATCTCAAAGGATCTGAGCTGAAGGTAACAAAAGTGTAGGAAATGTATTATTTGAAAATATTTAAATGGGTTTAGCGTATGGAGTATTTTTGAGGAGTATTTTTGCTAAAGATTGGAAAGGGACAGCCATTGGCCCTGTCTACAGAGGTCAGTAGGGAATAATTTAAGACTTGCTTGGATCCAGCATGTAAACCTGGCTGTGGGAGTACCTGGTGGGAAGTCTGGGTTAATCCAGATTGGGGTCATAGGGGAAATAGCATTGGTGACATTTAGTTTTAAAAGTATGAACCCACATGTTTGCAGAGAATATTATGGTTGGAAGTAATGTGCAAGTCTCCCCCAGGTATAACTTTTAGCCAGGAAGTTGTTCCTGTGGGAGAGCATGATACCGCTATTTGGGATAAGTGTGCTGCTAGGTAACATAGCTTTATGTTGGGAAGACCCCTTCCACCTCTAGATATAGGTTTTCACAGAATTTTGGACATAAGGGGTCTGATGTTCATAACAAACCGAATGAGGACTTTCTGGAACTTGTTTAGCCGAGAGAAGAGGGGTTCCAAAGGGAGTGTCTGGAAGAGATATAACCATGTGGTAATGATATTCATCTTAACAGCTATGATCCGGCTAAGCCACAATATGATAAGGTAACTCCAGGACAGGTGCACCAACTGGACAGCTGCCTACAAATGTCTAGGCCTGGTATTTGCTAATTTTCTCTATAGCTTACACATTTGTGTTACTGAATTCCCTAATTTGGATTGTATTTTGGGATTTGAAAGCCATTTGTTTGCACAAGCAGATTGATGTACACTATCCTTATAATTTACTGCAAAAGATACTTTTTCTCTATATCATACACTCCAGCATTCCCTATTCTACATTACATTTAACGTAAATAGGTATTGTAGTTCCAAAGCTACACATACAATCACAATTCAAGTACTGTTACCGCAATGTAAGCCAGGTGTTTTAGAATGCCAACATTTTGTAATAAAGAAATCAGCATTCTAAACAGTGAGGATACTCAGCCAAAGTAGCATCACAGTGAATACTGATTGCATTTTATACCACAGCAATTCTGCTTTCAAACTGCTGTAAGCATTGCTATGGCGATAAAAAGTAACAGCATTCCCCATTCACTTTAATGCTACTGTAACTGAGCATATCCTTGCTGTGGAATGCCGTAGTTTCCTGGTCAGAAAACTTGGTGTTCTAAACCCCTCAACTGATAATGTTCTACTTTATCTCTCAAGTTATGGACTCAACAGTTCTTTCTGTTGCTACAGTAAAACCCAATATTTACTAACAGTGATCCAAAAAATCTTATCTGTTCTGTTTGCAACAGGACCATTATGTTGTACCCAAAAGGTCATGTAAGGGATTCCATTGAACTTAAACAATGATTACTAAATACTTGTTTTTATTAACCAGACCATATGCTACCAATTTAAAATATGCTGCATAGGGCTTAAATATTCTATTTTTGCATTGTAGGTGTACTGCCCTGTCTTTACATGATAGAAAATATTTTTAAAGTACCTTCATTTCTATTGAGGATTTAATACTTTTATATGAACTCTTACCTGTGGGTATCATAGTGTCATCTACAGGAAGATAATGCTCAGCATCAATGGAAATTTCATGGTCATATATATTTTCTGCACCCTTGAAAAAGTACAAAGGCTAAGATTGAAAAGGCTGCGTTCAATGAAGACATGAAAGCAAACATACAAACAGGATATGCTATCATTCATTTTCTTTAAACTTTCTTGGATATTGAAACATAAATTAACCAATTCATGTGTGCCATGACATTTTGTTGAAAGAAGATACAGGACAGATTTCACACATCCGAAAGGCATTTACTAAATCCGACAAGTACAAAATATGTAGAAAAGTATTATTGTGTGGACAAGAAAAACACCCTGACAACAGAAGCGTAATGTAATAAAAAGAACTATATTTTAGCATGTAATCTTGCAAGTAACAGGTGACAAAATGGTGTAATTTACCAATATCTGAAGAATATAAATAATGTACATTTTATCCCACTTAATTGATTCATATATTGAGTTGTAAACTTCTCCTTATGTTAGGTTACTAAAGGCCTACATTGGCCATAAAATATCCGATATTAATCCAATCTAAAGATCCAAGAAAGAAAATGAAAACATTTGTGGGGGACAACAGAGTAAACATGATCAGTTGTAAATGTCTAAATCATACTTGTCAACTTTATGTAACTCTCCTGGAGGTGAAGTCCAAGTGGCAATTGACTGTGGGGGGGCGTAGAACTTGATCTGTGTCATCACGGACCCACTTCTGCTGTGCAATGCGGTGATTTGTGGCATCATGCAGCAGGGGGTGGGGCCATGAGGACAATTCGCTGTTAATCGCGTCATCAAGCCCCACCCTACACTAGGGAAGTGGGTCAGATGCGGGAGGGTGCACTGCTCTCGTGGGAGAATTAGAGAAATCCCAGAAACTCGGGAGTCTCTCAGAAATTCCGAGAGAGTAGCCAAGTATGGTCTGAATTAGTCAAGAATGGAATCAGGAATGGTGAGAAATTGTAATCTAAAATGGTTGAATTTAAGTTCTTTAAAAGAACCACAAGTAAAACTTGGGGTAATCCCCAGGCGCCTGATAGGATGTAATTTTTTGTCAGTGTTTAATGTAAAATAAGTCCATGCAAGATCGTGAGGGTGAATGAAGACATGTATTCAATCTTCCAATAACAAATAATGCGGTAACAATCAAATCCGTAATTGTATAAATGATGGTAAATACTAGTAAATCCGTTTGTAATTCGTAACCTACGCGTTTCGCCCAATGATAGGCTCCCTCAGGGATATTTGGAGAGCAAAATCCATTCTGCCTCCTTTTATAATTGCCTTGTAAACGGAGTTATCCAATAGAAAGTCACTAAAACTGCAGACCAGATGTTTCAATCAGGACCTTCCAATGGGTAGGTTCAGTAGTGAATTATGCAAATGCATATAAAGTTACTCTGAAAAGACTGGGGGGTAATAAAGAATAAAAAGAATATAAAAGGAATCCTCTGTTGCACTTATTTTGATAGAATGAGAAAGTGACATGTTTTAGTAAATTAAAGCAAGGTGTATACTATAGAAAGCTGTTGAGCTAAAGTAGCCTCCCCAAACAGACATCTGCAGAGCGGGCTTCCCGGGAGCAGGGTAAGTGGACCTTCTTTCCCCTCCTGTGCTGTACCGAAGTTACTGCCAATTTTTGGAGTGTCTTATTGACTTATATTTACTTATATTGACTTTTATTTGCTCAACGAATCCGGGCAGAATTTACAGCCTAAGGAGTTTGTTGTTTTCAACAGTTTGTGCTATACATATAACTCACATAGTATTTGGGACCCCTAACCCATGATATCTATGCTATCGGATTGAACATTGTGACAACTTGTACTATAACAAGAGAGTGAGCAACTTTGTTTGTCTGCAGAACCTTTAATGTCAGCAAGGCTTCTGCTTGTCTATTGTTCTGATCTCAATTATTTATGCAAATTACGGATTTGATTGTTACCGCATTATTTGTTATTGGAAGATGGAATACATGTCTACATTAAACACTGACAAAAAATTACATCCTATCAGGCGCCTGGGGATTACCCTAAATTTTACTTGTGGTTCTTTTGATATCCAACCAAGGGGAGGGATCCCCCCCCATCTACACTATCCCCGTTTTTGGCAGCCATCTCTTACTTACTGGGCATTAGTGCAGATACTTTTCTCTTTGTTTATAAAGTTCTTTAAAACCTATGTATTCTAATGATGTCACAAAAGTCCCATCATTTTTTTTGTAATACAATCATCACCTGTGTGCTCTAATTGAAAATGTATCTGATTGTATATAAAGCCAATGGTTTGTCTAAAATGTAAAAATCTCCTGCATCTATAGTCAGCCATATGGTGTCCACACACAACCAGACTATTCATTTTAAACAAAAGTTTTTTTCAGAAACATATTTTTGCTGAACGATTTGCACAAACACAATCTTTAATGCACCACACACCTAGCGAAGATCTTCCCCAATTTTATTGCACTGTGAGAAAAAATGGTTGCGTCTTGGTGACCATACTTGGGTAGTAACACATTACACCATTCAATTGGTTCTCACTTGAGGGTTGATGATTTGCATACATTTATGTGATCTTACATTACATTCAAAATTAAGATTATATTCTTGCATAGGACACAATCTATAGCTTGCTGTTGGATAGGCAGTTACTAGTGAAATACTAGCACAGCTTAGAAATTGTCAGCACTCATCAAAATTTAAATATGTTGCTGCACTGCATTGACTTGTTCACTACATATTATAATACACTTACCTGTCCTGCCAAATTGAAATAGGAGTGGTTTGTTACATTTATAGGTGTGGTCACACTGGTCTGGGCCTTATAGTGTACAGAGAGCTCACTACCACTAAGTGTATATGTAACCCAGACTCTTAACTCTCCAGGATATCCTTCCTCTCCATCAGCACTTGTGTAAGAGAACCGCACACCATTCTCCAGCACTTCAGGAGTCCAGAGCACCTGCAATACAGCATTTAATAAATGCAATATCTCCCAACTAACACAGAACATCAAATTCCATGGATTACTATGATAAATGAAATAAAAAGGATAGCAAGCATTTTGCCCCAGCAAGGCACATTTAGTGTATTTAGAAGCACAAGTCTACTAATGTAATAACAATAATTAATACAGTACAATAGTTATGCATATAATAAAGATAGTCATGATTCCTTTCTCTCATGACTGTTATTTTTTAAGTAAAGTCTACAAAAGTTATAAAATATATTTTTGTTTAATCATGGTTTAAAATCATTACGCTGTGTAGCACAAGTTACTGGGACAACTCCTGATACTTGAAATCAGAATTCTACAGCAGGTGGAAGACTCAGACATGGCTGCATGTCATGAATATCTGACACTTCCTACCAACATTTGTAACCATAGGTGCAGTGATTGGTTTATTTCCATAGTTACAGGTTTTGCTACAATGTGTCAGATATTCACAGCCTATCTGCCAAATGGTAATTTCTGAGTCTTCCATGTGACAATTTCATGTAGGAGTTCTATTTTAAGGATCCGGATTTATTCCAGAAAGTTGTAGCACACAGCAAAATTGAATTTTAATTATGCTAAACATTTTTTTTTTTACATTTTTCAGTGAAGCCACATGTTAACGAGGCTAGAATGAGCAGTATTTCAAGAGAAAAATGTACAAGTTGAAGTTAATTTAATTATACATGAATAATCACGCCAACCTCAATTCATGATTTTATAAAATCACCCCCCTATTGTGCTTGCACTTACTAAATGCAGTGCTTTTATCGATCAATAAATTAGCCCTGTACCAAAGGTCTCCTATGCCCAAATCACAGGAATAGGAGAATCCACAATTCACCTTCACCCAATAGTGCTTTCACTTACTAGAATATAGTCACTTGAAAACTCTTAACAAACACTGTAGTGTTGTCAATCAGGTTTCCCCTCTTCAATGCATTGGATGCATCATAAGAGAGAGAAATATGAAAATCTGCTGCATTACCCTTATATACCATGTTTTATTACTTTTAAAAGCTTTTCACAAAAACACCTACAATATTCATGTACACTATTCATGTATATAAAAAAAAGTGTTCCCTCCACAGGGTCTGGCAGCTACTCCTACCAAATTTCCAGAGTGTATCTGTTACGAGCCGCGGTGGTGCCCAGCCGCTGCGACTCACTCACCTGCGTCCCGGCCGTCGCTATGGCGACCAGGACGTCACTTCCGGCCCTGACCCGGCCGTTGCCGGGGCAACGAGAAGACGCTTCAGCGCTGCGTCCCGGCAATGAGAGGAAGCCGGGCGCAGCGCTCACCATATTTTCTAGCCTGTGGGCTAATTAATGCAACCTATTAATTATGCTGGGGGCTGTGTCTAATTCAGAGCTAGGCTCTGATTGGTGGCCACTGGTATTTAAGGCAATGAGGTCTGCTGCCTCATTGCCGGTTATAGCTCCTGTGTTCCAGTCTGCTAACCTGCTAGTTCCTGTCCTGTATCCTGATATCTCTATTTGACTCCCCGTGTATGACCCTTGGCTTTGATTTGGACCTCGCTCGTGTTTCCTGTGACCCTGATCTTTGGCCTGTTTACCCGTTCTGCTATTTGCCTGTGACCCCTGACCTCAGCTTGTTCATCGATACTGTTGTCTGCTGCCGGCCCTTGACCTCTGCGTGGACCTGACTCTTCTTGCCTGGGTTCTCCCCAGCTGGTACGCACTTCACGACCCTCTGTCAGTCTGCGGCCCAGTCTGTCCCCACCATCAGGGGCTCCAGTGAACACCTGACTGGCAGAGTAGATTCCGGGTTGTGTTGTGCCGGCTGGAGGGGTTCCTAACATTATAACCGGCCCACTCACGGAGACGAGGTTGGAATGGATGCAAGTGGATCCTCACCGTCTCCGGCACAAGCCCTAGCAGCCCATGTTGAGTTCTTACATCAGATGATCCAGGGATTGGCTGAGCGTCTGTCTGTTCAAGAAGAAGCCGCAAAAGTGTCACAACCCACTCCAAGTTCCGTCTGTGAACCTAAGATGAACTTGCCGGATCGCTTCTCTGGAAATAGGTCCCTGTTTCGGAATTTCAGGGAGAGCTGCAAGCTCTATTTTTGATTGAGACCCCGCTCCTCCGGGTCAGAGCATCAAAGAGTCGGGATTATCATTTCCCTTCTACAGGGTGACCCCCAGTCCTGGGCGTTTTCCTTGCCGCAGACCAGTCCTGCCATGCAGTCAGTAGACGCTTTCTTCGAGGCGTTAGGTCTACTATATGACGACCCGGACCGTATTGCCTCCGCTGAAGCTCATCTACGGGCCTTGAAACAAGGCCGGCGCTCGGCAGAGGAATACTGCGCTGAATTCCGTAGATGGTCACCTGATAGTGGATGGAATGATCCTGCCTTGCGGAGTCAGTTCCGTCTTGGCCTGTCGGAACAGGTCAAAGACTCTTTGGTGCAGTACCCATCTCCTACCTCTCTGGAGGATCTGATGCACCTCTCCATTAAAATCGACAGGAGATTTAAAGAGCGGAAAATCGAAAAGGAGACATCATCACCTCTATCCGGCTTCATTCCTGTTCCCACGGATGGTGAGGAACCCATGCAATTGGGAGCGTATCGTCTCTCCCCTGAGGAAAGAGACAAGAGAAGATCACAGGGCTTATGTCTCTATTGCGGCACAAAAGGCCACTTCTCCCGTTCCTGCCCGAATAAGCCGGGAAAAGAGCAAGCCTAGGGAACGAGGGGAAAGTTCACCTAGGTCTGCAGATTGTCTCCCCGAAAAACGCTGTATTGATCCCTGCACAGCTCATGTTTAGTGCTCGTTCAATGGACCTGTCCGCCTTCGTTGATAGTGGAGCTGCAGGCAACTTCCTGGACATTGGGTTCGCCCGCGCTGCTAAAATTCCGATGGTAAAACTCAAGTCCGCTATTACTGTCTGTGGCTTAGATGGAGGTCCGTTGCCTGGTGGCAAGATTTCCTGGGAGACCTCCCCACTACAATTAAAAATCGGAGCTCTCCATTCAGAGTCAATAACCTTCCTTCTTATCGATTGTTCATCAGTTTCCTTGATCTTGGGCCACCCATGGCTTTCCCGTCATAACCCTGTCATGGACTGGGTAAAAGGAGAAATTGTCCAGTGGAGCTCTTACTGTACACAGTCCTGCTTGTCACTGCCCCTGCGGGTGATTCAGTCTATTCCGGAGCAGCTTCCCTCACAATATCATGAGTTCTGGGATGTGTTCTCCAAGAAAGCTGCTGACACCTTACCACCTCACCGTGACTTTGACTGTGCCATCGAGCTTATTCCTGGTTCCAAGTTGCCTAAGGGTCGCCTGTACTCTCTCTCTGGTCCGGAGACCAAGTCCATGCAGGAATACATTGAAGAAAATCTGGAGAAGGGCTTCATCAGGCCATCTAAAACTCCCGTAGGAGCAGGATGCTTCTTTGTATCCAAAAAGGACGGAGGACTAAGACCCTGTATTGATTACCGGGGATTGAATCTTATTACAATCAAGAATACCTATCCCCTTCCGCTCATCTCCGTATTATTTGATCAGCTGAGAGGTGCTACTGTCTTCTCAAAAATCGATCTTCGTGGAGCGTATAACCTCATCCGTATCAAGGAGGGAGACGAGTGGAAGACGGCATTCAATACGCACTCTGGCCATTATGAATATTTGGTTATGCCGTTCGGTCTTAGCAATGCACCTGCAGTATTCCAGGACTTAATCAATGAGGTTCTTCGGGACTTTCTTGGTAGTTTCGTGGTCGTCTATTTGGATGATATCCTCATCTATTCCAGATCTCTGTCTGTACATCAGAATCACGTCAAACAAGTTCTACGAAGACTGCGAGAGAACCACCTTTACGCCAAACTAGAAAAGTGTGAGTTCGAGGTGCAGAAAGTATCCTTTTTAGGTTACATAATCTCTTCTGAGGGATTCTCCATGGATCCAACTAAAGTTCAGGCTATTCTAGATTGGGTGCAACCAAACAACCTTAAGGCGGTGCAGAGGTTTCTGGGCTTCTCCAATTATTATAGAAGGTTCATTCCAGGTTTTGCGGACATCGTGGCTCCCATTGTCACCCTAACCCGTAAAGGAATGGATCCAACTAATTGGTCGCCTCAAGCAGTAGCCTCATTCGAAAGCCTGAAAAAAGCCTTTGTCTCAGCTCAGGTCCTTAGACACCCGGATCCAGCTAAATCATTTGTTCTTGAGGTCGACGCCTCTGACGTCGGTGCTGGGGCTATACTATCACAGAAGGACCCTCATACTAATCGTCTACACCCGTGTGCCTATTTCTCCCGTCAGTTCTCTTCAGCAGAAGCCAACTATGATGTCGGGAATAGAGAACTGTTGGCAATCAAATGGGCCTTCGAGGAGTGGCGACATTGGCTGGAGGGTGCTCCACATCAGATCTCTGTCATTACCGACCACAAGAACTTGCAATATATACAATCGGCCAAACGTCTAAATCCCAGACAGGCCCGTTGGTCGTTATTCTTTACCCGGTTCAATTTCCTGATCACCTATCGACCGGGTTCCAAAAATGTCCGGGCAGATGCTCTGTCCAGAAGTTTCTTGGCACACCACGTTCCAGTTTCGAACCCAGAGCCTATTATTCCTCCTTCCATAATCCATGTTGGATTAACCCAAGATCTGAGTATCACACTTCAGAGATTCCAGAAATTAGCCCCTGATACTACTCCGGAGTAACGTCTTTTTGTTCCAGTCCATCTAAGGAAGGCGGTTCTTGCAGAGGCGCATAATAGTAGGTCTGCTGGACACCCTGGAGTTTATAAGACGCTGGAGATCCTTTCCTGTACGGTCTGGTGGCGATCCTTGTCCGCTGACGTCAAAAGTCATGTCCTCTCATGTGAAATTTGTGCCAGGAACAAAGTCCCCAGGACTCGCCCGGTGGGTCAATTGCTTCCATTGCCCATTCCTGCAAAACCTTGGACACATTTGTCCATGGATTTTATTGTTGATTTGCCACCTTCTGCAGGACATAATACTATTTGGGTTGTGGTAGACCGTTTCAGTAAAATGGCACATTTCATTCCATTAACCAGGCTTCCTACAGCTCGAGATCTGGCCATTCTCTTCATACAACATGTTTTCCGGCTCCATGGACTTCCTTCCGATATTGTTTCTGATCGTGGTTCACAATTCATAGCACAATTCTGGAAATCCTTCTGCACCCTCCTCGGAATCCGGATCAGTCTGTCATCTGCATACCACCCTCAGTCTAACGGGCAAACTGAAAGGGTTAACCAAGCACTTGAACAGTTCCTCCGATGTTATTCCTCAGAATTCCATGACAACTGGTCCTCTTTGCTGCCTTGGGCAGAGTTTGCCTACAATAACTCATCTCACTCATCTACTCAAACTTCCCCGTTCTACTGTAACTTCGGTTTCCATCCCAGGTCTAATTCTCTGGACTCTCTCAAATCTGCTGGTATTCCGGAGATTCATTCCACAGCTGCTGATCTGAAAGTAATTTGGGGGAAAGTTCAGTCCTCCTTAAAAAAGTCCTCATTATCGGCCAAAAAAAATTCGGATCGCCACCGTACCACCTGCTCATTCAAAGTGGGCCACAAAGTATGGCTATCAACTAGAAATCTTAGGCTCAGGCAGCCTTGTAAAAAACTAGGGCCTAAATTTATTGGGCCGTTCATGATTACCAAACAGATCAATCCGGTAGCTTTTAGATTGAAGATTCCTAGCTCACTAAAAATTCCGAACACATTTCATTGTTCATTGTTGAAGCCGGTATTGTATCCTAGCCAATCCTCAACTGTGCCTGGGGGAAGTTCGAGTAAGCCACTAAGATATGTGGTTCAAAGGATTTCAGATTCCAAAAAAGTGCAAGGACAGGTGCACTTCCTGGTGCAGTGGAGGAACCGCGGGTTAGAAGAGCGATCTTGGGTTCCGCGAAGACAACCCCATGCCCCTAAACAATTGAAGGAATTCTTCAGGAGGTTCCCAAGAAAACCTGGATGTCGGGGTCCCTCGACCCCTCCTCAAGGGGGGGTACTGTTACGAGCCGCGGGGGTGCCCAGCCGCTGCGACTCACTCACCTGCGTCCCGGCCGTCGCTATGGCGACCGGGATGTCACTTCCGGCCCTGACCCGGCCGTTGCCGGGGCAACGAGAAGACGCTTCAGCGCTGCGTCCCGGCAATGAGAGGAAGCCGGGCGCAGCGCTCACCATATTTTCTAGCCTGTGGGCTAATTAATGCAACCTATTAATTATGCTGGGGGCTGTGTCTAATTCAGAGCTAGGCTCTGATTGGTGGCCACTGGTATTTAAGGCAATGAGGTCTGCTGCCTCATTGCCGGTTATAGCTCCTGTGTTCCAGTCTGCTAACCTGCTAGTTCCTGTCCTGTATCCCGATATCTCTATTTGACTCCCCGTGTATGACCCTTGGCTTTGATTTGGACCTCGCTCGTGTTTCCTGTGACCCTGATCTTTGGCCTGTTTACCCGTTCTGCTATTTGCCTGTGACCCCTGACCTCAGCTTGTTCATCGATACTGTTGTCTGCTGCCGGCCCTTGACCTCTGCGTGGACCTGACTCTTCTTGCCTGGGTTCTCCCCAGCTGGTACGCACTTCACGACCCTCTGTCAGTCTGCGGCCCAGTCTGTCCCCACCATCAGGGGCTCCAGTGAACACCTGACTGGCAGAGTAGATTCCGGGTTGTGTTGTGCCGGCTGGAGGGGTTCCTAACAGTATCAGCGCAAAATAGGAAAATTATTTATTTCCAATTCCTGGGATTTCTTGGACCGCCGAATATATAAATCACTCACACAAATCCTGGACGGTTCAACTCTCTGAGACAATGGCAGGGTGGTATCATATATATAAGCACATAGGCCACTCCATACAGTGTAATAGTGTATGAACAACAACAAAGGTGTCTTATGCTCGCCTTCTCACACTTAAAATAACCGCATACTGCACGGAAACATGTTTATACTCTTTTGTTTGTTTGACATAATAGCAGTCAGCAATCTTAGAAGTGATCTCTACACTTCAAAGCATAAAGGAACACTAGACGACTCCATATTTTATAGTACAATCGGCAATTCAGAACTTACCCTCTCTAGTTACCAACTTATCACTCCAAAACAATAAAATCTCATATACACTTCACATCTTAGCATATTAAAACCATTTTGTCTGCAATTTTGTAATGGATTAAACAAAGATTAAAACAGTGCCTTAAAATATCTAACCAATCAACTTACTTTTACTAAAGCCACTCAGATCCATAGACTTTCAAATACTCAACTAACGTAGTGCAAATGCATTCTGTGAAATACCCACTTTTGCTTAATCCTGTGGTAAGCAGTGGTAGCAGCACAAACAGTGTATTTTGGATGATGTCTCCTCTGTTCACATTGTGTTCAATGCAAGCGAAGACAAGGGGATCAATAAACTGTCCTCCATTATCCCACTCCCCAAACTGCAGGTGTAAGTGCTGCCATTATGTTTGACATGCTGAGTTACTGGTGTTTTCTTAGCGCCAATGGGTAACCGGCTGAATGAGACTGTACTGCAATCAAAATATCTCCATTGTCTCCATAGTATCATCAATCAGAGACTACAAGATAAACATTCATCATAAAAAGGAGGTGAGGACGGAGCAGTGAGAATGACCAACTCCATAGTAATGAAAAGGTCAAGTAAACAGAGTGGTCAGGCTACCATCTATTTAGTTATCCAGCAGGGAGAAACATGACTGTGAATAGTTCTCTATGGTTGGAGAACATCAATAATAAGAAAATCCTGGTTCTGTGATCATTTTTTGGAATTAAGGAATTTCTGGACACTTTATGGGTAAACATCATAGCTCCTCTCAGTGCAATCACATTTTGGTGCTAGAGATGCATTGTTGTTATAATATATTATATATCACTTTATTTGCTCACAAGGTTAAGATGTATTGAGAAATGCAGTTTGGAAGAAAGGAAAAAACATCAATGTTTTATACATTTAAATCACTTGTTAACAGTATTTGTTGAATTTAATCTATGCTATAGTATGTTTCATTTTTTCTTTTTTTATGTAGACTGGACAATGAAAATTAATTTTGAGAGAAACCACAACACATTGAAAGACTTTGTTGACTTTATTGAAGCACTCTTGATTGAAATGTTGGCACTGAATCTCCATCTGAATATACACATTATTGTTTGATTTCATAATACTGGGTGTAGTTGACACTCTGCACCAGTAGAGAAAGCTTTGGAAATGTTATTTTATTAATTACTGTGAATGGATAAGGTTCTTCATGCAGACAGGCCCGGCGCTCCCATTAGGCAAGGTTAGGCACTTGCCTAGGGCGCCAGGCTCTGGAGGGCGCCCTCCCGAATGAAAATTACTTTAAAACTGTGCGGCGACCGCTGACCATACCTGTCACGGCTGCCGCACAGCATTCAGATGCACGGGGGAGGGGGAAGAGGCTATTGCTCACCACCGCCACCTCTCTGCTCTGTCTCCTCCCCTCCACTCACTAGTGTCAGTGAGTGGAGGGGAGGAGACAGATCAGTGAGGCGGCGGTGGTGAGGTAAGGAAAGACGGGGTGAGGGGGGAGGAGGGAGCCGATTGTTGCGCGGGGGGGGGGGGGGCTGGGGCGCCGATTTTGAAAAAATGCCTAGGGCGCCATGGAGGCTAGCACCGGCCCTGCATGCAGACCTGAACAATTGAAAAGGTGGTAGATCCACGGCACTTTCCAGCCAATACAGGGCAGAAATGCTGCACAGTATCCTGTAATGGTCTATTTGACAATGTCCAAAGGTTTGCAGAGCAAGGTGGTGGCAATTGTAGAAATGCTGCAGTTTACACATGAATACAGGAGGAGCTGGGTGGAATTGTCCCTAGTGAAGTGTGGAGTAGGTACCAGTGTGCTTGTTTTATCAAGGCACTGCAGAAACAACACTTCATTTTGTGGAGGTTGATTATTGCAATTAGATAAGGTATTCCTAGCAGTGCACAGCCATGGGCCTCCACAAAAAGAACTTAAATTGTGCACCAGCTCAGAGCTAGCAAATATTAAATCTTATCCTATACTTTTAGTGACAGAACAGTCCACCTGTTATAGTGGAAACCAACCCCAGGCTGGTCAGGGTTAGGCTGGTTCCACTCTGGAAAGGGGGAAAAATAACAGCATGAATTCCCCCCTCCCAAAGCCACACACTGAAAAATACTTGGGTACTTCCCGACCACGTCTGGGCTGTGGGTGTTGGGCCAATTAACATAGTTGGGCAAAATTTGCCACCCAAGTGGTCTTAATATTATGGGGAAAAAACTTGTGGAACAAAAAAAGAGTTTAATGCACATAATGGAATATTGTATAGAATGATAGGAAAAATAAGCAACACAAGAAGTGAAAGTACAAAATAATGTTTGCCTTTTAAGCTTAGTAAATCCAAGGTAGTGGCAACTAGGTTAGGATAATCATCATCATCATTTATTTATATAGCACCAACATATTCCATAGTGCTTTACAGTTGGGGACTAACACAGTAAACTAATAAACAAACTGGGTAAAACAGACAAAGAGTTAAGAAGGCCCTGCTCACAAGCTTACAATCTATGGGACAATGGGAGTTTGATACATGAGGTTAAGTCTACATTTTGCATTTCAGTCCAGCCAGACTGCAAAGGTAAAAGTGATTCGTAAGCTAAATGATCCCATCACACAACAATGTTGGTCAGGGGGTAGTTGTCGTGTGTGAAATTGTGTAACGGGTGGTAATAGGGTAAACTAATGAGGTTAAGAGGGTGGGTGAGGAATATTATAAGCTTGCCTGAAGAGGTGGGTTTTCAGAGAACGCTTGAAAGTTTGTAGACCAGAGGAGAGTCTTATTGTGCGAGGGAGTGAATTTCATAGAGTGAGTGCAGCCCGAAAAAAGTCCTGTAACCTGGATGGGAGGATGTAATGAGGGTGGATGAGAGACGCAGATCTTGTGCAGAACGGAGTTGCCGAGTTGGGAGATATTTTGAGACAAGAGAGGAGATGCATGTTGGTGCAGCTTTGTTGATGGCCTTGTAGGTTAGTAAAAGTATTTTATATTGGATTCGGTAGAAAACAGGCAACCAGTGTAGAGACATACAGAGTGATTCAGCAGAGGAATATCGATATGCAAGGAAAATTTATCTTGCCGCTGCGTGCAAAATAGATTGTAGGTGTTTGAGTTTGTTTTGGGGAAGACCAGTAAGGAGGGAATTGCAATAGTCAATGCGGGAGATGATAAGTGCATGAATTAAGGTTTTTGCAGTGTCTTGTGCAAGATATGTGTGTATTCTGCAAATGTTTTTTAGATGTACATAACATGATTTAGATATAGAGTCGATGTGAGAAACAAAGGATAGTTCTGAGTCAAAGATCACACCTAGGCAGCGAGCTTGTGGGGTGGGGTTTAAGGTCATGTTATCAACAGAGATAGAAATATCAGGTATGCTCTTGTTGGTGGGTGGGAATATTATTAACTCTGTTTTAGAAAGATTGAGTTTGAGTTGGCGAGAGGACATCCAAGATGAAATGGCAGAAAGACAGTCAGTTACACAGGACAACAGGAGAGATCAGGAGAGGATAGATAAATTTGGGTATCATCCGCATAGAGATGATACTGAAATCCAAAGGCGCTTATTAGATTTCCAAGAGAAGCGGTATAGATAGAGACCAGCAGAGGACCTAGCACTGAGCCTTGCGGTACTCCAACTGCTAAAGCAAGTGGAGCAGAGGTGGCCCCAGGGAAATTAACAGTGAACAAATATAAAAAGAATATTGCCACACCTCATTTTCAAAAGCGGTTCAGGGTGATGGGTGAAATTTACTCAATGCACATTAACAAAGCTCAGTGCACCACACTACATACATCAACCCTAGTGCCAGGTAGAGGCAGAAATGCCAATCTGCCCCTGAGCACCTGTGTAAAATATCTCTCCAACAATGGGAAGGTTTGGGCCAATACAGTGTCACTCCAATCAGTGATATGTATAATGCTATAAGTGTGTCTATGATCACAGAAGCATAATGAAATATATTTCTTGAGAACAATAGCAAGAAAAAAAAAAGGTAAGAATTAAACAATGACTATGTTACTGGACCTGACAGCATGCATTGTGTGCTCTGGTTTCATTTGTGTGGTTTAAGGGTTACATAGATAGACGTGGGGAAACTTCAATACCTGGCTGAGCATCAGCACCATTAATGATAAATAAAAATAAATTTAAGTCTATTTAGTTTCATAAATATGCTTTATACAAGGGGGGTAAATGTATCAATCTGCGCATTCTGCAAATTGCTGATAGTCGGCGACTTTCCAGGGCAGATTGAAAGCAGTAATGTCTTTTACAAGCAAGTTTTGCCTGTAAAGACATTGCCATTTTAAATCTGCCCTACAAAGTCACCGAATGTCGGCGACTTGCAGAATGCGCAGGTTGATACATTTACCCCCAGGAAATAGATTTTACACAAATCCAACAGCAAATGATCGCTAATAAATATTTACACCTATTACAAAACAATCTGGTTTACCTTATCAAAGCCCTTAAGTCCTCCATGGAGGCTGTTTGGTCCATTGTTGATGGGTAACAGGTAATTCTGACCATCCACAGTAAATTTGCCCTTGGCGATCCTATTTGCAACACGCCCAACCACTGCTCCAAAATAGGGATGTTTGTTTATATAACCTGAAAAATATCACATACAGAAAAATGTGCTAATGTTTAACCAATCATTAACTAGGTCTCTCAAACTGTTATAACAGGAAATCGATTGTTAACTGATGGGAAATGGGACAAAACTCTGAATTGCTATAACAGGAATCAGGACTAACTCTTAAGCCCTCACCAGTAATATGCATTACCCGAATGTGAGTGCAGATTGCCCTTGTTAAGCAGTTACAGTAAAATAACAATAATATATTGCTATCAAGATTCTTCACAGGAGTGTGGTATATTCTATAATATTATAATTGTCAACAAAGCCAGCTCTGGCATTTCCAGCAGCCACCTGCTGGCAATATGTGAATGCGCCACTCCACTGCGCAGAGGTGCTTACTCCGATCCCTGCTCTGTTCAGTACGAGGTTAATGGAGAAGGTGTCTGGGCTCACCACGTTCCACTGGCCCTGGTTGACGGGTATATATGAAGAGCCAACACTAAAAAATAATGCCGATTTGTAAGGTGGCACAGTGCTCAGCAGTGCTGGACAGTGGGGGAAACAGCACATGCATAAAACAGGCGCATACAGGGTAGACAAAATAAATGCAGACGTGAAAACGAAAGTTAGGCAGGGCCCTTGTCACGAGTGAACGGACATTCTAATTGGAAGAGGGCAAGAGGAGTGAATGTGCAGACTTGGGTGATTCTGGCACTTACGCCCATCTGAGTCTGGAGAGGCATGATGGGGGGAGGGAGAGTGGCCAAGTATAGTAAAAGTGTGTTTAATAGTGTGGCCAGTGCACTGGCCGAGTACAGTAAAAGTGTATTTGCCCAACGTGTCTCATGTAGACCTGCAGAAACACACATACACCTCTTTTTACACCTGCTATAGGGCAGGTGCAAATACTTGCTGATGATGGTGACTTGTCGTAGACCAGGCGCATATGCTGTAAGCACACAAATACTTGATAGCTTTATTTTTACAATGAAACATAAAGTTGATCTAGGACATGCCCTATCCCAATTATAAATCTCTCCCCATATTTTAATTTTACCTCCCCCTCCAATGCAACATGGTTTTGCCCAGGTGTAAAGTTACTCCTTTTTTATGCTTTCATTACCTTAAAGAATCAGGCCCAAAGAGGCTAGAAATAGGGGTGGTTTAATTATATATTATATATGCTGTAACTACACCAGAGGTGACATTAGAATGGAGTGCTGTTTTTAGTAAGGAAAGGCATGGACATAAGGTTTTAGAAGTTATGGCGTTTCCTTTGGGTCCACTTGCAATTGTGCACAATACGACCAGAAATGCTATTGTATGAAATGTACCACAGCCAATGGCCCATTACAGTCTCTAAATTTTATAGCAGGCAAAAGCAGGGGAGGCAGCTATCAATACTCTTCAGTTAAAACAATACCTCATGACATTTTGTACATATTGCACTTCAGATGCATAATATTGTTCAGGTTTAAACTTATTTATTTGGAAAAAAAAAGACACAAAACAGAAACATAAATAAAGTATCCATTCCTAATACAGGCTTATTTTTTTATCCAAGATGCTACCAAAACTCTTAGCCATGCTCTCATTCTCTCCCACCTTCACTACTGCAACCACCTCCTATCTGGTATTCTTTCAATCCATCTTAAATGCCACAGCAACACTGATCTCCCTCACTTGCCACACCACTGGCTTTAAATGTCCTCCAGAATCTAATTCAAAGTACCCACCCTTACCTACAAAGCCCTCAAAATTCCCACGCCTTCATATACACTATATGGACAAAAGTATTCAGACACTTGACCATTACACCAACAGGGACTGTAATGACATTGTGTTCAAATACATATACTTTAATATGAAGTTGGTCCCCCTATTGCAGCGATCACTCTTCTTGGGAGGATTTCCACAAGATGTTGGAGAGTTTCTATTGGAATTTGTGACCATGCATTCTGTAGAGCATCTAAGAGGTCCAGCACTGATGTTGGACGAGAAGGCCTGGCTCACAATCTCCGTTCCAGTTCATCCTAAAGGTGTTCAATGGGGTTGAGGTCAGGGCTCTGTGCGGGCCAGTCAAGTTCTTCCACACGGAACTCATCAAGCCATGTCTTTGTGGTCGTTGTTTCGTGCACAGTCATGTTGGAATAGAAAAGTGCCTTCCCCAAACTGTTGCCACAAAGTTGGAAGCATGGCATATTCCAAAATGACTTGGTATGCTGAAGCATTAAGATTGCCCTTCACTGGAGATAAGGGAAATAGCGCAAACCCTGAAAAATAGCCCCATACCATTATCCCTTCTCCACCAAACTTCACAGTTGGCATAATGCAGTAAGGCAGGTAATGTTCTCCTTGCATCCGCAAACCCAGACTCGCCCACCTGACTGCCAAACAGAGAAGCGTGATTCCTCACTCCACAGAACACTTTTCCACTGCGCCACAGCCCAGTGTCAGTGTGCTTTACACCACTCCATCTGACACTTGGCATTGGTCTTGGTGATGTCAGGCCTGCATGCAGCTGCTCGGCAATGGAAACCCATTCCATTAAGCTCCCGCTGCACAGTTTTTGTGCTTACATTAATGCCAGTGGAAGTTCGGAACTCTTCAGTTATGAAATCACCAGTGCGTTGGGGACTTTCACGCACCATGTGCCTTAGCAGTCGTTGACCCCACTCCTATCCTTTTACGTAGTCTTTCGCTTTGTGGCTGAGTTGCTGTTGTTCATAAATGCTCCCACTTTCTAATACTATCATGAATCGTCTTATTGCAAAGGTGGCATCCTATCACAGTACCACGCTTGAAGTCACTGAGCTCTTCAGAACGACCCATTTTGTATCGCATATGTTTTCACATGGAGACTGCATGGCTAGGTACTTGATTTTATACACCTCTGGCAACGGGTCTGATTGAAACACCTCAATTCAATAATTAACAGGTGTGGCCACATACTTTTGTCCATATAGTGTATCTCAAATCTCATTTCAATATGTGTCTCTGGTAACCATCTCTCATTCCTGCCTATAAGACTACTCCTGTGCTGCTACCCACTTATGGAGTTCCCTACCATACACGATCAAACTCTCCCATAGTCTTCAAACCCAAAAACTCATCTCCCTACTCTAATCTGTACTACCCTCACAACTCTCCCAATCTCCATTCTGAGTCACACTCATTCCTAGTTTCAGCTGTGCCCTCTTCCTATTAGAATATAAGCTCTCTCATGAGCAGGGCCCTCTCTAGCCTTTGTTTAATTTTGTCTTGTATGTCCCTGTTTTATATATGTCCTGTTTTTCCCACTGTCCGGCACTGCAGCGCACTGTGGGACCTTACAATTCAATGGGGGGTATTCAATTCTCAGCGTTTTCCGACGCGGAAAAACTATTACCGTTATTACGGTATTTCCTAGTCAGATTTCAGCTCGCAGCTCCCTGAGCCGCGAGCTGAAATCCAGCGAGAAAACTACCATAATAACGGTATTTACGCGCACTATTACCGTCATGAATAGTGCGCGCGCCGCAAGATTTTTGGCTATAACGCCAACAATTGAATATGCCCCAATGAATCAAAAATAATTATAATTGTCAGTTGCTCCTCTGACATATGTTTTATAACAAAAAGTCCCCAGATTGCCTTTCTTAAGTCTGCTGCTTTGAGGTTATCATTAGCTTTGAAATGTTGTGAAAGTTCAATTACAAAAACAGTCTGTATTATTGCTACTAGTTTTGGTTCTGCCTAACAGACTCCCACACACATATAGAAATTGCTATATCCAAATCTCAGAATGAGTAGGTTGTATCCTTCAGCTCTCTCAACACCTCTGCAAATCAAAAACATTTCCTATATGACTGATGTTATCACTACATGCAAACATTTACCTTATAACGCAGCAAACTCATGTTGCAACCTGCCAGTAGTCCAAGCATAGTGGAGCATGGAGGAAGCAGGTTTCTTTTGAAAATGCAGCAAGATCTGATATTCTCACAGACTAATCTCTCCGCCTACATCCAGTCTCAACCCCACACTTTCTCCTCTATAATGTGTGTAGGTAATACAGCCGACTCAACAGAAACCTGCTACATCTGTATATAGAGTCTAAGGGGTAAATGTATCAAGTTGCGAATTGCTAGTGGGTTTGAAAAATGGAGATGTTGCCTATAGCAACTAATCAGATTCTAGCTGTTATTTTGTAGAATGTACTAGATAAATAATAACTAGAATCTGACTGGTTGCTATAGGCAACATCTCCACTTTTAAAACCCACCGGAAAACTTGCAGCTTAATAAATTTACCCCTAAATCGGCAAACACATGTATCAGGCATACAACAAATCCAGATGTTGGTTAGAGTTCGCCTGGATACTATGCGGTCCTTGTAAGACTTGAGGTTCAAACCCTGATTGTATGTGATTTTGTTAGTTAGTATAATGTTAATTTCAAGTTAACTTCTGGCAAATTGGTTTAAAAAACTGTATTAGAGTGTTTAATTTGACACATACTGTAGTTATATCAGAGATTGGTGTGGTGGATCCTAACTGTCGAAATGGCTTTCAAATTAATATAATGAGCTTCTATGGCGGCGACCATAAGGAAAATTGGAGTGGACCCTGTATGTTGGCCGGGATACACTAATGTCTGTTGGTTGTAGACAATACTAGTTTAATATATATATATATATATATATATATATATATATCTCAACAAATGACTGGTGTTGTGTTCGATACCTGCAGATGTGGGGATGGCCTTAGATTTAATACACTGTGCTTTTGGCAATGTCCTTATTCATTATCATTCATATAACTCCACCATATCATGCAAAGCCGTGCAGAGAGAGCACCTTATGTTAACTGGTATACTAGCACTTTGTGATAGTTATGGTAAATGTTTTCCACATTTTAATTATGGCAAGTCAACAAATCCACTGTAACTGTAACATCCATAGCATGAGATCGTGGGAAAGGGGGAAAATGAATTTTGGACTTATAACTTTTTTGTTTCACTTTTACTTAGAAGGCTGTAAAAGAAGCATAGATGATATATATAATATACACACATAAACAGCGTACATTGTTACTGTCATATTACCAGAATAAAAGACAGTAAGGAGGGTCTTTCATGACAGCACTCACCTACCCTGGTTTTAAGCATACGTGTGTGGATTAGTGGGCCACACTAGGGTTGTGCCAATGTCTGCACTGTCTTATGAGATGTGCAGATGCCCAGTCATTCATTGTGTCACGAGTGCTTTTAGGGGAGTGCACTTACTTTGCACCCACACTCAAAAATGAGATTGTGTTTCACAGAGCAGGTTACTTAAATTAGATAAAGGGATGGAGGATGCACATGTCGAGGGGAGTTCCCGACTTTGTTGAAGGGCGCACAGTAAAGATTAAGAAAACTTATAAACAATATTCGAAATTTGGCGGCACAATTTTACTTGTTTCACCAGCCGAATTTGGCATCAAGTGTTTCCATCCCTACACCAACCACACCACACAGCTGAATGAAATGACTGTCATCGTCCCAGCTACATTCCTAGACTATAATGTCTGCAAAATGACAATTTATGTGTACATATTTTATATACAGTGCAGAATGGAAAAGTGGAACTCGAGGATTGTATCACGAGAACTCTGTGAACAGATAAGGTGCATTCTCATGAATGTTAGTTTAGCTAATATAATGGCTGCCTTCACTGTGTGTAGGTGATGGGTCTACTCTAAGTGTACGAAGGACATGGTCTTAAAGTGATCGTAGATTGGACTTTTATGTGGCGTTTTCACTCTTTCCATCATGCTCAGGTGGGTCTGCAAACTCACAAAGCTACATTCACTTTTAATTTCCATTAGCAGTTGCAAGAACCTTGAAGTCTGCGTGGGATAAATTGGCGCTCTTGCCACGTTAATGCAGCAGGGCAGTCTGCATTTGTTACGGTTCAAAATTGAGCCTTAGCGAAAGAAAGCAGAGAAATTGAAACTCACCTTTTAAATCATCAAACCCAAGTACAATATCTGAGAAGTTTCCATCTCTATCTTTTGTTTCTAAGCGAGTTATGATACAGCCAAAGGAAATTATTTCTGCCTTGACGAAGTCTGACTGAAGACAAAACGTCTCCACTGCGCCTCCACCAGGCAGGTCTCCAAAAACACATCTTGTCACGGATGTCATTGCTGTGGTAAATTGTGGCTGCAAAATGTAGGATATGATATTGCAAGTCAGTAAAGAGTACAGGACTGTGACACTTTAAACATTATTAGTAAGGCTTTTATCAAACCAAGAGATGTGCAGACTCCCTGGGATTTTATTTAGACTATTGGGAGAAAAAAAAACAGTTTTTGTTGTTTTATTCACTCAAGGAACATTATAATGAACCAATGAGATTGGTGCAATTTCAAATGTTGACATATTTTCTTGTTTAGGCTGTGTACTATTGTTTGTGGCTAGGATGGTCACACATCTCAAAGCGGGTCAAAATATAGTCTGTGCTAGGTTTTATTGTATTAAATGTCTAAAAAAATGATTTCCTCCTACTTTCCAATCCAATAGAGTCGCTAAGCAAATACGCATCTCTTGGTGTGTTCACACATATTTTCTACAGTTCTGCAAGCGGAACTTGATGTTTATTTTTCTAGTTGAATGTACGAACGCCTTGCGGGTGTTGTAAACTATATGAATGTCATTATTTAACAAACAGCTAAAATTAATGTTCAATCGTGTTTATACTGTCACATGCATATGTATATGCTGTTCTATTTTCAATAAAAACAGATTATATAAAAAAAATTTATCTTGTAACCAATAAAACACTATTTTACCATGGAAAAAAAGGAGTAGTAGTACTACTGTAGTACTACCATCTCCCAGCTCCGTAGTATTCTCTTGATTGATAAAATGCAAGAACAATGTCACCAAATTCAACAATGTGTGCGACAGTGGAACGGGTTATGGAATGAAACTTTAATCATTTCTGACAAAAAAACACTCATAATTTCTACAGGAAAGGACAGCTACAGGAAATATAATGATTATGATGTAACATGTATTGACAATCATATTTGTAATGATAGATTTTGTTTATCACAGAAATGTATACCAAATAAAGAGTACAAGCTAATTAGAAACAAAGAACGGAGCGGTTGGACATGTTCGGTGTGAGAAAACAAGCCTCTCTTGACCACAGAACCATATCTTATGATCTTGGATGACTAGGTGATTAAGTTGGTTCCCTTTTTCTTTTCCTGAATCTGTGTTTATAAATCTGAGATAATAATAATAAAATCTTTCTTGTACTAAAATCCTAATTCAGAACGATCTCTACATAACAGGAGATGTCTTTTACATCAGATTAAAAAATAACCATATTTTGCTCCAGGCTCAGGGAGGAAAGAGATCTAGGGCTAGATTTACTAAGCTGCGGGTTTGAAAAAGTGGGGATGTTGCCTATAGCAACCAATCAGATTCTATCTGTCATTTTGTAGAAGGTACTAAATAAATGAAAGCTAGAATCTGATTGG
This sequence comes from Mixophyes fleayi, assembly GCF_038048845.1. Classification (NCBI taxonomy): domain Eukaryota; kingdom Metazoa; phylum Chordata; class Amphibia; order Anura; family Limnodynastidae; genus Mixophyes; species Mixophyes fleayi. The sequence goes on along the minus strand of NC_134404.1, from coordinate 283,156,592 downwards.
TTGCTCTAGGCAACATCCCCACTTTTTCAAACCCGCATCTTAGTAAATCTAGCCCCTAGGGTTATATTCAATTAAGATGGCAAATTGCGGCTGTGCATATAAAGTGTCATAACGGTACCGGAACATCGCTGATTTCTCTTCAGAACCCCATGGGGGGCAAAGGGAAATCCGAAATGTTGCGGTAAAGCAAAGAGCCTTCGGGTGCGTTCCGGAGGCACTTTGCGCTTAATTAAATAGGCCCCTAAAATCTCCAATCATTGTAGCTATAACCTAAACTACACATTTCCGGTGTTCATAGCTCTATTTTCCATTTTGTTAACCACTTCATGACCTGAGGTAGTTTGCATCTCGATGACGGAACATGCAAATAAGCTAAATTATCAGATTAGATAACAGTTTGATAATACGGAATACATTTGATGTAACTCGATTAGTTATTGAGAGCACATGGGATAATACTGCTAAACAATACAGAGCAGCTTTCCTACGCTCTGACCAATCAGAGTGAAGCCGCTCTGTATTAGAAGCCGACAGGCCGGACTGTCAGATGCATTATGGAGTCGCAAGGAGCATGTTGTATGTCCAGATCGGGTTTTATTTCTAATGGACTGCCAAGTTACAAGAAAAAATAAAAGGATCTCTCCCCAAGGATTTAGGTGAGAATTTAAATGGGGAGTGAGGGTAAGTATGCAAGTTTTTATTATTACTAAAGGACTTTTATCACAGTGTGTGTTTATTTCAATGTGTTGTTTTAAAGCTGCATTACATGTGCCAGCGGGCGGTGGATGCCAGTGCATATTCTTGTAGTTCGCCAGCAGGCTCTGGCAGCCATGGGTAGCGTACCTAAACAGTTGTAAATCAGCAACAAAACACTGATCTAACACTGTACTACCCCCACAACCACTCCCTCAGGATGTTTGCTAAGAGTCCTAGGGGTATATTTACTAAACTGAGGTGGAGATGTTGACAACTGCAACCAATCAGATTCTAGTTATCATTTTGTAGAATGTACAGCTAGAATCTGATTGGTTGCTAGAGGCAACTAAGTTAAACCCGCAGTTTAGTAAATCATCATCATCATCTATTTATATAGCGCCACTAATTCCGCAGCACTTTACAGAGAACTCACTCACATCAGTCCTTGCTCCATTGGAGCTTACAGTCTAAATTTCCTAACACACACAAACTAGGGTCAATTTGATAGCAGCCAATTATCCTACCAGTATGTTTTTGGAGTGTGGGAGGAAACCGGAGCACCCGGAGGAAACCCACACAAACACGGGGAGAACATACAAACTCCTCACAGATAAGACCATGGTCAGGAATTGAACTCATGACCCCAGTGCTGTGAGGCAGAAGTGCTAACCACTAAGCCACCGTGCTGCCCAATATACCCCCTAGTGCTTTCAGCAGAGGGCTGTATGCTTCTAAAGGAAAGAGGGCATTTTTTTCATCAGAATAAAGAATGATCATATTTTGTTCCAGTTACAGGGAGGAAAGCAGAGATCTAAAATTGTCCACTGCAAGATAACTTAATAATGAAATTTCTAAAGCTTACACATCTATTAAGATTCCTTCAGAAGGAACTGAAGCTGAGTAAATGTGAGCTGTATCAATCTCCTGGGATGAGATAGCATCAGTTTCAATTAAGCAAATTTTGCGAAGCCGCCATACTTTCTCAAAACACTATAGCCTTGATGCTTTAACCAACTAAAACCTTACCTTTGGTAAAAATAGAGTGTGGTCTCAGTGTAAATTTTCATTATCATGGGATTAAATTAAAGACTTTAATATTCTGATAATTTTGTTTCCATGACAACATCCCTTTATCCCTGCTGAATATTGAAACATTTTGAGCATGTTACCATTAAATGTCTGTAATTACACTGAGAGAAAGGGGGAAGGGATGAGCCTTTCAAGGTCTCTGTGAATGCATGGAAAACAAATTATCTGTAACAGTAATTTAGATCTTTGAAGTACATGGTACACTGCAAAAACTTTCTGTAAATGAATGTGATAACATAGCTGCCATTGAGTTCTATGTAAAGTAATCACATAACAAGCTATTCATTCAGCTAAGGATTGCAACCTTTGTACAGATATTTAGACAAATAGGGTTCTATGTTCTGTCCCAATTACGCTTTACAGAGAATTAAAAAGCATTAAGAACATCTGCCCCATTATGAACTGAGAAAAACAGGAAATACTCAGCCTGAATGACAATCACAGGAGAACATTCATGTGATCAGTCTTACACTGTGTCTTCCTCAATGAGCTGTGCAGCTGTGGGAGGGGACAGCACAGAAAACACACCTCCTGTCACTATGAAAAGAGAAACTTTATTCAACAGAAACAGTTGTGTCCAAGTGCTAGATTTACAAAGCTGCGGGTTTGAAAAAGTGGGGATGTTTCCTATAGCAACCAATCAGATTCTAGCTTTCATTTATTTAGTACCTTCTACAAAATGACAGCTAGAATCTGATTGGTTGCTATAGGCAACATCCCCACTTTTTCAAACCTGCAGCTTAGTAAATCTGGCCCCAAGAAAGAATTGAGTAATTAGTGTGTGCACTTTGTTGTGCAAAAACTGTATGTAGCTAGCTACCTTTTCTCTGTGCAAACCTGCGATCTGGCTCCTTTTCACTGTGTTTCATTAAGTGTGCATTATGTTCAATAGAAAGAAATGAAACATTGTAGGTATAATCAAAACTACACTTTTGATGTTCATAGCTATCATCATCACCATTTATTTATATAGCGCCACTGATTCCGCAGCGCTGTACAGAGAACTCACATCAGTCCCTGCCCCATTGGAACTTACATTCTAAATTCCCTAACATATACACAGAGAAACACGGACAAAGCTATATTACATTTTGTTAACCACTTAATTACCTAAGTTCGTTTCCACCTTAATGTTGGTACATCTGAATAAGCACATTTGTCATTGTTCTTTTCCAATTAGATTGCATTTTTATAATAATCCATTTTATAAATGAACTGAATCATTGTAGCCCATTGCGGTTAGTGAAGAGAACCCAGGTGGAATCCCACCACTACTAATCCATGCTTACCAACCTTGTACTCTTTCCCTCCAGAAGATCCTGGAGGGGAGGTGAAATGTGAGTGATTCTAGGTGAGTTGGGTAATTTTAGCTCCACCCCCATGATGCAACAATGCAAAGGAGTTATTTGCCATGGGGGCTACAATGACACCACTCACCATGAATCACTTTGTAGAGGCTCCTATCCTGCCCACTTCACTAGGAAGTGAGCAGGATGCTGGAGAATGGCCTGCTCTCCAGGAGTCCGGGAGACCTGCCCGTAATTCCGGAGTCTCCTGGACATTTTGGGAGAGTAGGCAAGTATGTATTAACCCAGGGCTATCTTTTCCACTGGGCATGATGGGCAGGTGCCTGGGGGCCCCACGGACAAGGGGGCCCTATAGGCAGAGCTCTACAAAAAAAACCAAAACTTACCTTTTGTGGTCAGGTCAGGTGCCGATCCGGCTTCCTCCCTGTTCCCCTCCTCAGTGCTGCGCTCACACTGAATGTCGGGCGTGATGACATCATACCCGACATTTTCATTGGGGAGCGCAGCACGGAGGAGCAACGATGGATCAAAGAAGGATTCAAAGAAGACACAGAATAAGTGAAAAGAAGAGAAGAAGGGGGAGCAAGGGAGGGGCCCCGGTGCACTGCTTTGCCCGGGGGCCCATAATGTTGTTAAGATGACCCTGTATTAACCAATATAAAGCAGATTTCCCACCCTCTGAAGTGAAGCCGCTCTGTTTTGATTAGATCCTTCAGGTGATCCTCCCAAGGATTTAGAGACAATTGAGAAATAAAGTGGTGAATGAGGGTGTGCGGAAGTTTTCATTTTTAATGAAGGACTTTTGTAACCGTGTGCATGTGTTTATTTTACTGTATTTTGGTACAGGAGCCCCACAGATCCCAGCAGGCCCTGGGTGGCTGGCTGGGATCTGGCATCCACAGCTAGTACTTGCAACACTTTTTTTGGGAGGGGTCACTGCATTGTCTTTCATGTATTTAACTTTTTGTTATACACACTGCAAAAGTCTGTGCTGATAATGATCAACAGCAGCGCAGATCTTTGCCCCCAGCCCTCAGGTACCTGCAACAGATACACCCACTTACAGGCGTATCTCCATGTCACTGCGGGTCTGCAGCTGACCGCATTTGCGTGAGCATGTCCTTACTGTACTCCGGCTACGTATCACGCCACTTCCCTCCTTTCCTTTAACCTCCCCAGTTGTAAGATGGAGCAGGTACAAGATATAAGCAAATCTGCCATGTCGCATATGTGTGCATTGTGGGAATGCGCTGAGCAAATCTGCATAATTTACAATAAGCAAACTGGCGTAATTTCAACTCATTATCAGTTTCTCAATGTAAGACATAAGTGAAGCTTCAACAAGTGATATAGGAGAATAGGAAAAATTAAATACGGAGATAGTCCAAGTGATGGTTTCAAGCGATAGTACTTTTGTAGAATACATCATAATCCTGCTAATTGTGGTGCAAATTAAACAAAACCACATCTAACCAAACGTAAAACGTTGTAAGGCTCTACTTTTTTTTTTTGCATGATAATGTGTAGAAGTGTTTTTTTAATGTGTTTTTTGCTATTGTCACGAGCCGCGGCGGTACTCACAGCCGCCGCGGCTCGCTTCCTGTAGGTCCCAACGTCCCGGCCGTCACCATGACGACCGGGACGTCATTTTCTTCCAACTCCCGACCGTTGCCAAGGCAACGGTCGGACGCTTCCTCAGCGCCGTGTCCTGGCAGCCAGGCGCGCATGCGCTCTAGGGACAATCAGGCAGATTTAGCCTGTGGCTGAATTAGCAGGCATTAGCCTGCAGGTGTGGATTTCAGTGCTAAGCCCTGATTGGTCTTGCTAGGTGCTGGCAATTAGCCTACAAGTGTGGCCTTGTCTAGGGGCAGGTTCTGATTGGTTATGGGTTGTATTTAAGGCAATGAGGTCTGCTGCCTCATTGCCGGTTATAGCTTCTGTGCTCCAGTCTGCTGACCTGCTTGCTCCAGTTCCTGTTCCTGTATCTACGTTTGGACTTCCCGTGTATGACCCTTGGCTTCGTATTTGACTTCGCTTGTGTTTCCTGTGACCCTGATCCTTGGCTCGTTTACCCGTTCTGCTACTTTGCCTGTGACCTCTGACCTCAGCTTGCTCATCGTTTCTGTTACCTGCTGCCGACCTTTTGACCTCTGCGTGGACCTGACTCTTCTTGCCTGGGTTCTCCCCAGCCGGTACACACTTCACGACCCTCTGTCAGTCTGCAGCCCAGTCTGTCCCCACCATCAGGGGCTCCAGTGAACACCTGACTGGCAGAGTAGACTCCGGGTTGTGTTGTGCCGGCTGGAGGGGTTCCTAACATTATAACCGGCCCACTCACGGAGACAAGATTAGGATGGATGCAAGTGGATCTACACCGTCTCCAGCACAAACTCTAGCAGGCCACGTTGAGTCCTTGTATCAGATGATGCAGGGATTGGCTGAGCGTATGTCTGTTCAAGAAGAAGCCACAAAAGCTTCACAACCGACTCCAGGTCCCATCTGTGAACCCAAAATGAACTTACCAGATCGGTTCTCCGGAAATAGAACCCTGTTTCGGAACTTCAGGGAGAGCTGCAAGCTCTATTTTCGGATGAGACCTCGCTCCTCCGGTTCAGAGCAGCAAAGAGTTGGGATTATTATTTCCCTTCTACAGGGTGACCCCCAGTCCTGGGCGTTTTCTTTGCCGCAGACCAGTCCGGCCATGCAGTCCGTAGACTCCTTCTTCGAGGCACTGGGTCTACTGTATGATGACCCGGATCGAGTGGCCTCCGCGGAAGCTCATCTACGGTCCTTGAAACAAGGCCGTCGGACGGCAGAAGAATACTGCGCTGAATTCCGTAGATGGTCACCTGATAGTGGATGGAACGACCCTGCCTTACGGAGTCAGTTCCGTCTCGGCCTATCTGAACAGATTAAAGATTCTTTGGTGCAATACCCGTCTCCTAGTTCTCTGGAGGATCTGATGCACCTCTCCATTAAAATTGACAGGAGATATAAGGAGCGGAAAACTGAAAAGGAAGCATCATCACCTCCATTCGCCTTCGTTCCTGTTTCCCAGGATGGTGAGGAGCCTATGCAATTAGGAGCATATCGTCTCTCTTCGGAAGAGAGAGACAGGAGACGTTCGCAAGGTCTATGTCTATACTGTGGCATAAAAGGCCACTTCTCCCGTTCTTGCCCAAATAAGTCGGGAAAAGACCATGCCTAGGGAATGAGGGGAAAGTTCACCTAGGTCTGCAAATTATCTCCCCGAAAAATGCTGTATTAATCCCTGCACAGCTCACCTTCCGGGCTCGCTCTGTGGACCTGTCGGCCTTCATTGATAGCAGAGCTGCAGGCAACTTCCTTGATATTGGGTTTGCCCGCTCTGCCGGAATTCCGATGGTAAAACTCAACTCTGCCATTACTGTCTGTGGCTTAGACGGAGGTCCGTTGCCTGGTGGCAAGATTTCCTGGGAGACCCCGCCACTACAGTTGAAGATCGGAGCTCTCCATTCTGAGTCAATCACCTTCTTCCTGATCGATTGTTCGTCGGTTCCTATGATCTTGGGCCACCCATGGCTTTCCTGTCATAACCCTGTCATAGACTGGGTAAAAGGAGAGATTGTCAAGTGGAGTACTTATTGTACACAGTCTTGTTTGTCACTGTCTCTGCGTATGATTCAGCCTATTCCGGAGCGGCTTCCCTCACAGTATCATGAATTCTGGGACGTGTTCTCCAAGAAGGCTGCTGATACCTTACCGCCACATCGTGACTTTGACTGTGCCATCGAACTTATTCCTGGTTCCAAGTTACCTAAGGGGCGTTTGTATTCCCTTTCTGCTCCAGAAACAAAATCCATGCAGGAGTATATCGATGAAAACCTGGAGAGAGGCTTCATCAGGCCATCTAAGTCTCCTGTAGGAGCGGGATGCTTCTTTGTATCAAAAAAAGACGGAGGGTTAAGACCTTGTATTGACTACCGGGGATTGAATCATATCACAGTCAAGAACACCTATCCCCTTCCGCTCATCTCGGTTTTGTTTGATCAGCTAAGAGGGGCCACTGTCTTCACTAAAATCGACCTTCGCGGAGCATATAATCTCATCCGTATCAAAGAAGGAGATGAGTGGAAGACGGCATTCAATTCGCACTCTGGCCACTACGAGTATCTGGTCATGCCGTTTGGCCTTAGTAATGCACCTGCAGTGTTCCAGGACTTGATCAATGAAGTTCTTCGGGAATTCCTTGGTTGTTTCGTGGTCGTCTATTTAGATGATATCCTCATCTATTCCAGATCTTTGCCCGCCCATCAGACTCACGTCAAACAAGTTCTACTGAAATTACGAGAGAACCACCTGTACGCTAAGCTGGAAAAGTGTGAGTTCGAGGTACAGAGAGTATCCTTTTTAGGCTATGTAATCTCTTCTGATGGATTCTCCATGGATCCAGCTAAGGTCCAGGCTATTCTGGATTGGGTGCAACCCAACAATCTTAAGGCGGTGCAGAGGTTCCTGGGCTTCTCCAATTATTATAGGAGATTCATTCACAACTTTGCCGACATTGTGGCTCCCATTGTCGCTCTGACCCGTAAAGGAATGGATCCAACTAATTGGTCGTCCCAAGCAGTAGCCTCATTCGAAAGCCTGAAAAAGGCCTTTGTCTCCGCTCAGGTCCTCAGACATCCGGATCCAGCTAGGACATTTATTCTTGAGGTCGACGCCTCTGACATCGGTGCCGGTGCCATCCTATCGCAGAAGGATCCTCATACTAATCGTCTGCACCCATGTGCTTATTTCTCCCGTCAGTTCTCTTCAGCGGAGGCCAACTATGATGTCGGTAATAGAGAACTATTGGCAATCAAATGGGCCTTCGAGGAGTGGCGGCATTGGTTGGAGGGTGCTTCACATCAGATCTCTGTCATTACCGATCACAAGAATTTACAATATATACAGTCAGCCAAACGTTTAAATCCCAGACAGGCCCGGTGGGCGTTATTCTTTACCCGGTTTAACTTCCTGATCACCTACCGATCAGGCTCCAAAAATGTCCGGGCAGATGCCCTTTCCAGAAGTTTCTCGGCACACCACATTCCAGTCACTATCCCAGAGCCGATTATTCCCCCTTCTGTAATCCATGCCGGGTTGACCCAAGATCTGAGTATCACACTTCAGAGATTCCAGAAATTAGCCCCTGATACTACTCCGGAGCGACGTCTCTTTGTTCCAGTTCATCTAAGGAAGGCGGTTATTGCAGAGGCGCATAACAATAGGGTTGCAGGGCATCCTGGAATTTTCAAGACGTTAGAAATCCTTTCCCGTACAGTCTGGTGGCCATCTATGTCTGCTGACGTCAGGAGTCATATCCTCTCATGTGAGGTTTGTGCCAGAAACAAAGTTCCTAGGATCCGCCCAATAGGCCAGTTAGTTCCTTTGGCACCACCTGCAAAACCATGGACCCACTTGTCCATGGACTTTATAGTGGATCTACCACCTTCTGCAGGACACAATACCATTTGGGTCGTGGTAGACCGGTTCAGTAAGATGTCCCATTTCGTTCCCTTACCCAGACTGCCTACAGCTCGGGATTTGGCCGTCTTATTCATTCAACATATTTTCCGGCTCCATGGACTCCCTACTGACATAGTTTCCGATCGGGGTTCCCAGTTCATAGCGCAATTCTGGAGATCTTTCTGTACCCTCCTCGGAATCAAGGTTAGTTTATCATCCGCATATCACCCTCAGTCCAATGGGCAGACCGAAAGAGTCAACCAGTCCTTGGAAAAAATTTTGCGCTGCTACACGTCAGAGTTCCATGATAATTGGTCTTCCTTGTTACCCTGGGCAGAATTCGCCTGTAACAATTCCTGTCATTCATCTACTAAAACTTCTCCGTTTTTCTGCAATTATGGTTTTCACCCCAGATCTAACTCCCTGTATTCACTTAACCCAGTTGGTGTCCAGGAGATCCGTTCCACTGCAAGAGATCTCAGAGTTATCTGGAGGAAAGTACAGGCATCTCTGAAACAGGCTTCAGTTGTCGCAAAAAATTTTTCGGATCGCCACCGTACCATCTGCTCCTTCAAGGTGGGCCAGAGAGTGTGGCTGTCTACAAAAAACATTAAACTCAGACAGCCTTGCAAAAAGTTAGGTCCCAAGTTCATCGGTCCGTTCCTTATCATCAAGCAGGTTAATTCTGTTGCATTTAGGTTAAGAATTCCGGGCTCATTGAGAATTCCCAACACATTTCACTGTTCTCTGTTGAAGCCGGTATTATATCCTACTCAAATCCAGTCTTCAAATTTGCCTGAGAGAAAATCAAACAGATCACCAAGATACGTTGTTCAGAAGATCTTGGATTCCAAAAAAGTGCAAGGTCAGGTGCACTTCCTAGTGCAGTGGAGGAATCGTGGGTTAGAAGAACGGTCTTGGATCCCACGGAGACAACTCGATGCTCCTAAACAGTTGAAGGAGTTCTTTAAAAAATTTCCAAGGAAACCGGGATGTCGGGGTTCCTTAACCCCTCCTCAAGGGGGGGGTACTGTCACGAGCCGCGGCGGTACTCACAGCCGCCGCGGCTCGCTTCCTGTAGGTCCCAACGTCCCGGCCGTCACCATGACGACCGGGACGTCATTTTCTTCCAACTCCCGACCGTTGCCAAGGCAACGGTCGGACGCTTCCTCAGCGCCGTGTCCTGGCAGCCAGGCGCGCATGCGCTCTAGGGACAATCAGGCAGATTTAGCCTGTGGCTGAATTAGCAGGCATTAGCCTGCAGGTGTGGATTTCAGTGCTAAGCCCTGATTGGTCTTGCTAGGTGCTGGCAATTAGCCTACAAGTGTGGCCTTGTCTAGGGGCAGGTTCTGATTGGTTATGGGTTGTATTTAAGGCAATGAGGTCTGCTGCCTCATTGCCGGTTATAGCTTCTGTGCTCCAGTCTGCTGACCTGCTTGCTCCAGTTCCTGTTCCTGTATCTACGTTTGGACTTCCCGTGTATGACCCTTGGCTTCGTATTTGACTTCGCTTGTGTTTCCTGTGACCCTGATCCTTGGCTCGTTTACCCGTTCTGCTACTTTGCCTGTGACCTCTGACCTCAGCTTGCTCATCGTTTCTGTTACCTGCTGCCGACCTTTTGACCTCTGCGTGGACCTGACTCTTCTTGCCTGGGTTCTCCCCAGCCGGTACACACTTCACGACCCTCTGTCAGTCTGCAGCCCAGTCTGTCCCCACCATCAGGGGCTCCAGTGAACACCTGACTGGCAGAGTAGACTCCGGGTTGTGTTGTGCCGGCTGGAGGGGTTCCTAACAGCTATTAGTAGTTTTACATTTATTGCTTCATTGAACAGGGCTAGTAAGTAATACTGAGTAGTACTGAGTTCTAGGCTTGCAGCAATAACACTTATTTTAATGTTTTTCTTAACACTTGTTACCTTTCTTGCAAACACAATTGTTTCATTGTTCATTTCAATACTGAATTTCCTGTAAAAATGCTGAAACTCTTTTTGCACATATCAGGTCTGCAAACACATGTTCCTTTCTTCGTATAATCTCTGATGAATATCTGAGATTAGAATTAAATGTGTGCAGGTATTAAGTAGGATTCATTTCTAAACCAAGCAAAGAAAAATACATTTTGGTCTTTGCTATGAAATATGCTCTTGTTTTTTTTTCAAAGATCTATTTTAAAAACTGGATGGTGTTACTCAGTTGCAGCTCATATATGCACAGTACACATTTGTCTGAGCTTTGTATGTTAGAACAAAAGGACTTATTAGGGGTTATACACGGTTAAAAACCCAGATCCAGTTTAAAAATAAATTACTCAAAAGACTACTAAAAGTCAGATATTGTCCTCTCTTACTGTCCTACCTCTTTGGGGTAACCCTGCTTTCTCTCCTGGGCTCTCCTCTGCCTTCTATAGTCCCTGGCTCACTGCGAGAATTCGATTTGTCGGAGACCTACTATTTCAGGTGGCCTTTATCTCCTGGGATGCCCTACGCTCTAAATATCCAAGGCTCCATCCTAAATTCTACGAGTATTTCCAATTACGACACTTTGTGGGCTCTCTCCTCGTGGGGGCTCCTCTCCCCCCTCTTAGGTCTCCCTTTGAATCCCTATGTCTCTCCTCACCCTTGGGTAGGGGCATGATTTCCTCTATCTACAGCTTAATTCTCAATGTACTTGTACCTCCGGGCGGTAGGCATGAGAAGGAGTGGGAGAGGGATCTGGGGACCCCCCCAGAAGAGGACTATTGGGAAACCATAAGGAATCAAATTGCCTCCAGCTCTATCTCCACTTTGGTGAAGGAGAACGCATATAAAGTATATTATAGGTGGTACTATACACCTGACAAACTCACTAAAATGTTCCCCTCTAGTTCTCCATTATGTTGGCGGGGCTGTGGCCAGATGGGTTCCTTTCTGCATATGGTGGTCCTGCCCTAAAATATCCTCCTTTTGGGATCGAGTTAGGGCCCTCCTCTCCTCCCTCCTTCCATTCCCTGTCCGGAAAGACCCATGGTCTTTTCTTCTCTGTTACCCTTTGATTGAGGATGATAGACAGTCTGCGAAATTGGCCTCCCATGTCCTGGCTGCTGCGCGATGCCTTGTAGCTAAGTCTTGGAAACAACATCATCATCAACATTTAGCAAATTCTGTAGCGCTTTACAATTGGGGACAAACACAGTAATAAACAAATTGAGTAATATATACAAAGAGGTTAGAAGGCCCTGCTAGCAAGCTTACTATCTATGGGACAATGGGAGTTGGATACATGAGTTTAAGTTCACATATTGCATTTCGGTCCAGCCAGATTGCAAAGATAAAAAGCAGAGGGTTATTGCCTTGTATGAATTGTGTAACGGCAGGGCCGCTGAGACAGGGGGTGAGCGGGTACTATTTACCTGGGCCCGGACATGCCAGGGGGCCCGGGCCCCCACTGCCAATTTTTTTTTTTTTTTATTATCTTTCTAATCCCCAATTTTTTATCTGTTAGCCACCCCCCTGGTGGAAAACAAAATAAAAAAAGCTAAGAGCTCCGACTCACTCGTTGGGGACGGGGACGGGGGGGATCTGGATAGTGTAATAAAAACAAACAACTCACCTGATCGCGGCGCCGGCGTCCCTCCTCTCTGCTCCGTTCACACTGGATGTCAGGCATGAGGTCATCAAGTCACGCCCGACATTAAGTGATGAGGAGCGGCGCAGAGAGGACCAAGAAAGAAGAAAGACAGAAGAGAGAAGAAAGGAGAGAAGAGAAGAGATGAAATGAAAGAAGCTAATAGAAGGTAAGTAAAGGAGCGGAGAGGCAAGGGGAAAAAAGCAGAAAGGGACAATGTGATACAGAAAGGGTTGAGAGAGGCACAGAGTAATACAGAAAGGGGAAGGGGGGAGGGACAGAGTGATACAGAAAGGGGGACACAGAGTGATATAGAAAGGGGAAGGGGGAGGCACAGAGTGATACAGAAAGGGGGGAGAGCCACAGAGTGATACAGAAAGGGGGGAGAGGCACAGAGTGATACAGAAAGGGGGGAGAGAGGCACACAGTGATAAAGGGGGAGAGGCACAGAGTGATAAAGGGAGGGAGGCACAGTGTGATAAAGGGGGGGGGAGAGAATAACAGAGTGATAAAGGGGGAGAGAGAGGCAGAGTGATAAAGGGGGGGAGAGGCACAGAGTGATGAAGAAGAGGGGGGGCACAGAGTGATGAAGGGGGGGGGGAAAGCAGCATGGAGGGAGCTGTGTGATCATAAGGGGGCATAGTGTAGTTGTGATGAAGGGGTACAGTAATGTGTATGTGATGGCACAGAGGGCTTGTGGCAATGTAGTGTATGTGAGGTAGGTGGTAGCTAATTAATTGGTGCTATTTTGTTTGTGGGGTGATGGTGGGGCAATTTAATAGTGGTAACTATTAATTTAAGATCAGATGGTTTGGGAGTTATTGAATGCAGGGGTGAGTTTGGGGAGAAGGAGGTCTCTTTATTAAATGTGAGTATGAATTATTTAATGGCAGTGATGGTTGCGGGAAATAGGTATATTTCTGAAATGTAAATACTATTAATTTATTGTTGGGGCTGTTTGCAGGAAGGGAAATAGGTTTATTTATTAAATGGGGATACTATTATTTTAATGTGGCTGGAGGAAGGCCTAATTATTACTTGTGGGTGCTATTGATTTAATGCCGGGGCTGGTTGTAATTTTCTAAATGTAGCCATTTTTTTTCCCAAATAGGGCCTCCAACATTCCAGGATCCAGAGAAGCCGCAACTAAAGAAAGCAGCAACCACAGGTGGTGAAAGTGAGAAGAACAGGTAGGACAGTGTGTGAAATGTTGTGTTTTTAGTGGGACAATTCTGATTTTTGGTGACTGTTCTGCCCAATGTAAGGGGCAGGCCAAGACTGTGAACTGTTTATGTACACACTGAATTCTTTCTAAACTACACTATGGTGCTAGATGTCCTGAAAGTCAGGAGTGCTGGGATATATGTCACGCTCCGGCAAGCAGGCACTGCACCCTTGTGTCAATGGTGTACACAACAATGCAGGTTGTTTTTTGTATAGGGGGGTGGGCTAGCACTTTTCATCTGCTAGCGACGCCCCAATGATGCATAACCACGCCCCAAATAGTATGACTAGATCAAAATTTGTGCCGCCGCACATAGCAGCGGTGCAAAATTTTTTTTACATACTGAACTGTGAGGGGGGCCCCATGAAGTTGTTGTACCGGGGCCCTGAATTCCTCTTGGCAGCCCTGGTAACGGGTGGTAGTCTAGTGAGGTTAAAAAGGTGGTCGTGGAGTATTATAAGCTTTTCTGAAGAGTTTTCAGAGAACGCCAGGGACGGAATTCCATAGAGTGGGTGCAGCTCGAAAGAAGTCCTGTAAACGGGAATGGGAGGATGTAATGAGAGTGAATGAGAGACGCAGATCTTGTGCAGAACGTTGTCGAGTTGGGAGATATTTTGAGACGAGAGGAGATGTATGTTGGTGCAGCTTTGTTGATGGCCTCGCAGGTTAGTAAAATTATTTGATATTGCATTTAGTAAAAAAAACAGGAAACCAGTGTAGAGACTGACTGAGTGACTCAGCAGAGGAATAATGATTTGCAAGGAAAATCAATCTGCTTTCTGCGTGCAAAATAGATTGTAGGGGTGTGAGTCTGTTTAAGGGAAGACCAGTAAGAAGGGAATTGCAATAGTCAATTCGAGAGATGATAAGTGCATGAATTTAAGGTTTTTGCAGTGTCAAGGATCACACCTAAGCAGTGAGCTTGCGGGATGGGATTTATGGTCATGTTGTCAACAAAAATAAAAATGTCAGGTATACTTCTGTTGGTGTGTGGGAATATTATTAACTCTGTTTTAGAAAGATTGAGCTTGTGTTGGTGAGAGGACATCCAGTATGAAATGGCAGAAAGACAGTCAGTACACGGGACAACACAGATGGCAAGAGATCAGGAGAGGATGGATAAATTTGGGTATCATCCACATAGAGATGATAATGAAATCCAAAGGAGCATTATAGCATTATGATGCTATTATTGTTTTTCTTTGCTTTTTTGGGTGTTTGGGGTTAGTTTTTTCTGCTCATCATCTTATTATATTTCTTGCTTGATCTGCTTTTTTTCTACATTTTTACTACTTTTCTTTCAGATTGAAATGGACAGGAATTAAAATGAAAAAAAATAAATAAATAAGACAGGCTGCTACTTGAGAAAGTAAAAAATCAAAAAAGTGTGTACTGCACCTTAGAGTCACATATGCTTATTGTGTTTTTTAGAATTCATAGCAGCATAAAAGCTGATGAAGTAAGAGTTCATGTGTATAGGCCCCTCACACGTCTATATTAAGCTGGTACAATTCCCCCTAGAATTCCACAAGTATTTTCTATTTACCAACAAACCCCTTTGTGGATGTGGAATTTTGCTATGATATTGGTCACTGAAACATAGATATATTCATACATTGAAACATAAAAGCAGAACTACATCAACACATATAGCCCTATCCATTTGCCAGTGACTAATATCACCAAAGAATGCCACATATATCTTCCACACAGGGGTTTGCAGATAGCAGCCAATGATGACTTAACTTTGACTGATATAGTACAGGCAAATGTTGAAACATTTGCTATCATCATCATCATCATCATCACCGTTATTGTTTATTTATAGGGCACCACAAAATCCTAGCGCTGAACAATCATCTTAAAGATATGACCTACATCTTACAGATATGGCATACATGAATAAATTAGACATAGAAACATATACATGAGTACCATTAAGCATAATATCCCATGCATGGATAGTCATGAGCTAGCTATACAGCTAGCACAGATACTGATACGTATTCCAGGTGTGTAAGTGAGCAAACAGCAGAAGATTCAGCTAAAGACAGGACATCAGGGTCGTACAAGGTGGACAGATATGAGACATAGGGTAGACAGCACCCTGCCCGCTAGAGGAATTCTAGAAGAATGGATTATTATGGATTACAAGACTGTTTCTCATATATCTTGTCAAAGTCGAATAATTGGATGAAAGAAAGTTTATTGATTAATATTGTTTTACTGTGTGATTGCGATCAGTGCGCCACGTGTTATGACGCAATTGCACGATAAATAACGCACGCATACACTTACACTTACACATTCACTTGTACATAGTTCATTTTATAATAGTTCCAACCCACAGTCGTTTATAAACAGATGTTATTGAGTTTATAGTTAAATATTATAATGTTATATACACTTTAGTGAGATCTAAGGTTCAGGTTACATGAAACATATCATGTTTGGTGTCATTCTAATCTCCTATTTATCCTTAGTGATCCGGTTCCATCAGCTATAGGATCACATCTCGTGTATGCTAGTTATGTAATATAGGGAATTAGTGATCAGAATGGTATTGTGTCTATAATATAAATAGACCAGTTTGAACAAGCTTTCCGCGGGAAGATTAGTATGCATCTGATCGGAGAGCTGACCCCCCCCCCCCCACCCTTGGAGGGTGTCATTTGAACTGACCTATGAACTACACTATACTGGACTGTCCTGGAGCCTGTACCTATGGAAACATGCCAAGTCATCTGTATTCTATTTACTGTAGCACCAAATGTATATATATTGCTCTCTGGAATCGGCTTACAGTCTCTTTGACCACAGACTTCAGGATTGAATGACTGTAAGCTGGATGCATCACAGTGCGGCATATGTATTGGCTGTACTTATTTATTTAATTGTTATTCTTTTACTTTTGCTATTAAATCGCGTTGTGAGTTGGAACCACACAAATCGCATAGACAATGATTATTGGTAGACGATAAAATAACTTTAATAATCTGGTTGGTTGCTAAGTTTTACAACACTTTTGCACCTGTCTTTTGAAATAACCCTTGATGTTTGCTATGTTTGCTATGGTGAATGATAGCAAATATCCGTATATTATCAACTGTAGGTAAGAGAATATGTCATTACTAAAAATGAAAGAAATGCCTGAGCATCCTTAGGCACAAATACTGCACCTGAGCCGGGCCCTTCATAACATGGGAGTGATGGGACTGACAAGGCAAGTATCCAGGCATTCCATTGGTGATTTCCTGATGCCGGGAATGTAAACTATGCCTAGACAGATGCATATATACTTCACACTAATGTATCACATATTTGAACATGATACACATTAGATAAGCAGGCCATAAATAGTGTTAATGACAGCCATGGGTTAGATGCTGCCCCAACGCTTATTTTTATGGTCTCAGCTTTTATTAAAGCTTCTTTTTGATAGCATCATTTTTCAATAGTATTAGACACATAAATACAGCTGACTTATCATAGTAATACCTGAGCAGCAGTGGTATAAACTGCAGGCAAAGACTGAAGAGTAAATTGTCATATGGCAGGGACCTCACTGACCTGTCAGGAGACTGACTCCTTTTCATGTGAAAACTTTATCTAAGAGAAAATATTACACTAACTGAATGAAAGTGTCCCTATCCCCCTTTCCATCTCTGCATAAACTCTCAGTACACATAGCTACATAAATTAGTATTTAATTTATAAAGAGATACACCATGATACATTATTGTGCTGCAAGCAGGATATGATATGTAATTTAACGTTCTGTTTTAGAAAAGTAATTCCCTCTACAGCTATTAACCTGTCAAAGAACAAAGAGGGACAGAAGATTTATCAGAAAACAAACAAGCTGTACTTTTACTTGTGTTCACAGGTATAACACACACGCCTGCAGACCTTCAGATAGAAAATCATACCATACAGCTCTCTCTAAATACTTGATAAAGAGTGATGTTCAAAACTCAGGTGTCTCTTAAGGATTTTTATGGATCTAATATGCTGGTTGGACTGGCCTTGATGAGCATGTGCAGGCTAGACCAGGGCCTGCACCCTAGACCCAAGGGCTTGTCTGCACTACACCCTACACAATGGATGTCCAACCTCTAAAACTATAAGTTGTACCAATATACAAAAAAAAATTGCCTTTAACTGAAAGTTACAATCTGTATGCAGCTGTTTCTATTGTGATTACATACTTCCCAGGAGTCCTATTAATGTAAAAACAGACATGATTTTCAGACTCCAAAAGTCTTGTGGCCTATCATGGTAAAGATGGTGACTTAGATAAAATGGGGGCTTAGTGTATACGCAGGGCCACCATCAGAAATCATGGGGCCCAAGTAGTAATGAAGCAGGCAGGGCCCCCTGATGACCTCCCCCCCATGAAACATGCCTCCTCCTCAATGAACCAGGGCCGTCTTTCCGACTGGGCACAATGGGCAGGTGCCCGGGGGCCCAAGGCAATGAAAAAAAAAATTGTGTAGAAAAAAACCCCCAAAAAAACACAAACCTTACTTTTTGTGGTCATGATCCGGCTCCCTCCCTGGTCCAGTCTTCCGTGAAGGTGATCGGACTTAAGCGATTGAAAGGTAAGTCAAGGGGGCCCCTAATATATATATATATATATATATATATATATATATACACAAGTTAACCCGTGCATGATACTCATGCATTCTAGTCAAATCAAGCTACTTAAGGTGTTAAAAAGGTTCTTGTCATGCATTTGGGCCTAGCCCAGGCCTCCTCACGGGAAGAGCGTTGCTTCCCGATGCAAGCGCCCTTTTTTAACGTGGTTTTGTCCACATGTCACCACCTCATCATTTTTCTCCATCACCTCATCCTTCATCTTCATCGCCACATCCTTCATCAAGCTACTTAAGGTGTTAAAAACATATATACATATATTCACTTTTTTTAAATATAATCACTTTTTTTTACATATATATATATATATATATATATATATATATATATATATATATATATATATATAGCAAAGCAGATACAGAAGGACGGCGCCTTCAGGTGTATATAATATGCAAACGGTAGATATAATACAATAATCGCCAATATACAGATAAGCGCTCATCTTATTTATATTTGGTACGCACGCCATCCTATCACTTTATTGTATGGTGTTTTATTGATATGTGCTGGCTCGTCTATGAATAATCTACACCCATCCTGCACATTGGTCATATGAACTATATATGGTTTACTAAAGTAGATACCATCTAGCTATACACCCTCTGGACTGTTCTGCGATTATTGTATTATATCTACCATTTACATATTATATACACCTGAAGGCGCCGTCCTTCTGTATCTAGAAACATCATCCCAGAAAGAGGGGATACGTGGGCAGGACCACCAGACATGGAGAAAAGACCCCTGTTCCCCACATCCTCTCCAACATGAGTCAGAAGTGGAACCATAGATCCTTTTCAGCCTGGTGGGGACCAGGTACCAACAATGATATATTTGATATGCATTTTCTTTAACAAGGGATGAGATGGATGTCTTAGAGACTCTTGCTCTAATTGTTGCCCAAGTGTCCTTGTCTGGCGGTCCGCCCAAGTCAGGCTCCCACCTGATTTCATGGATGGGGGTGTTGGTTTATTTGTAGGAGATTAGGAGAACATATAGTGTGGAAATAATCCCCCTTTGCAGAGGCGAGTGTACAAATAATGATTCCGGGGGGGGGGGTTAAAGGTCTTGTTATATCAGGTTTAGGAAGGGAGTCAACATAGTGTTTCATTTGGAGAAAAGCAAACGGGCTGACATTAGGGAAGTTAAAATTTTCCTGCAGTAATTTGAAACGGGAGGAGCATTGTCCTGGGGTAAAGGCGGGATTTTCCCAGAGAGGTGTTATAGGGGGAATGAATGGAGGTGAGCTCGAAGTGGAGCTTGCAATAGTCCCAGATCTGACATGTGAAAAGGGCCAGAGGGTGAGATTTCAGCCAGAGAGATCTGGCGCCCATTGGGAGGGCAGGTTTAGACAATCAAAGAACAGGCAACTAGTGAGTCAGCTCAGGTGCCTTAAATAGAGGGCTAATAGAGGACTGAACAAATGGAAGCAGAGAGAAGGTGTTTGAATGGGCAGGACGGGTCTGCGCAGAGACCTAGGTTCCAGTATAGGATGTTCAAGAACTTGGTCTGAATCTTGAGTGGAGAAGGTTCTGGAAAGGGCATCCGCCTTCTTATTCATATGGCCGGGTTTGTAAGTCACACAGAGATCAAACGGGAAAAGAATAAAATCCAGTGAGCTTGGCAAGGATTAAGACACTGAGCTGTTTGCAAGTATAGGAGATTCTTGTGGATAGTGACTGGAAAGCCGGCTCCTTTAAGAAGATAGTGCCACTCTGAGAGTGTCAGCTTCATGGCCAGTAACTCTTTGTCCCCAATAGTGTATTTGCGTTCAGCAGGAAGAAACTTGCGAGAATAGAAAGCGCAAGGCAGAAGTTTATTGGAGCTGGATTTTTGGGAGAGTACTGCTCCGATACCTATTGCAGAGGCGTCCACTTCAAGGTAAAAAGGTAGAGAGGCATCTGGTTGTCTCAAAATGGGGGCCTAGGAAAAGGCTTCCTTGAGAAAGCCTCTAGAGCCTGTGGGGACCAAACCTTAGTATTAGCTGCTTTACGAGTGAGCGCTGTAATTGGAGGGATGATGGTGGAAGATCCTCGGATAAATTGCCTATAATAATTGGCAAATCCCAGAAAATGCTGAATAGGCTTGAGGTCAGATGGAAGTGGCCAATCTAAAGTGGCACGAATCTTCTTGGAGTCCATTTGTAACCCGGTACCGGAAACAATGTAACCCAGAAATGGCATAGACAGAGCTTCAAGCAAATATTTCTACAGTTTACAAAAGAGCTGATTTTTGCGGCGTTTGGATAGAACTTCGGAGACATGTAGACAAGTGGGAGTCAAGATCTTTATAAAGGAGTATATAGGAGTAGAGCAGGTCCCTGAAAATTTCGTTGACATAGCTTTGAAAGACAGCGGGAGCATTACATAGTCCGAAAGGCATGACGAGGTACTCATAATGGCCATCCCGGGTGTTAAAGGCGGTCTTCCACTTGTCGCCAGCTCGAATTCTGATGAGGTTGTAAGCTCCACGCAAGTCTAACTTAGTGAAGATCTTGGCACCTTTAATTCTATCAAACATCTCTGTGATCAGCGGGATGGGATAGCGATTCTTTACGGTAATGGTGTTCAAACTGCGGTAGTCAATACAGGGCCTCAGGGTACCATCATTTTTTTTTACAACAAAGAAACCTCCCCCAGCAGGGGAGATTTAAGGTCGAATAAAGCCACGTTGTAGGTTTTCCTGAATGTAGTTAGCCATGGCTTGTTTCTCTGGCAAAGACAGAGGGCAACGTGAGTGACAGGAGGAACCCCAGGCCAGAATTTGAGCAGAGTTCCAATCCATATGTGGAGAGTGCAATTGGAGCCATGGTAATCCCAGGATCATGGGTGTGGTGGTTTGAGACAATACAAGAAACGAGATTTGTTCTGAGTGCAGAGCTCCGATTTGGCGTGTGACCGGTTCTGTTTGTGTATGAATGGTCCCGTTGGGGAGCCGAAAACCGTCAATGGCAGTAATGATAATAGGAACTTTCAGCGATACAGTAGACAAGGACCTCCGGGAGACCAAAGAATAGGAAATAAAGTTTCCAGCCGCACCAGAGTCTAATAGGGCTGAGGAGTTGAATTTGGGAGAAGCCGACTGTACGGAAACAGGAATGGAACAGGTACCAGAAATAGAGGAGGGTTTAGATGTCCCCAACCTGACCTCCCGAGAGCAGATTAGGGCTTGACATTTCCCGGCTTCTTTGGACACGATTTGAGATAGTGTCTGGATTCTGCGCAGTAAATGCGAAGATTGTTCCTTCATCTTCTGTTCCTCTCCACTGGAGCCAAATGAATTCTCCCTAGTTGCATTGGCTTGTCCTGAACATAAGGAGATTGAAAACGGGGAGCCAACCTAAAGGTAGAGCGACAAGGATGATCTTTCTCGGCAGATCTTTCTCGGAACCGTATGATCTACACGGTTACACAGGGAGATGAGGGCATCCAGAGTGGAAGGTAACTCTTGAGGAGTCAAGATGTCTTTCACCTGGTTGGAAAGACCCTGCCGAAAGGCAGCGACTAGCGCCTCATTGTTCCACTGGAACTCAGAAGAGAGTGTCTGGAATTCAATAACATATTGAGCCACGGAAGGGATCCATTCATGGAGTCTTAGAATACTAGTGGACACTGAGGCAACACGTTCGGGTTCATTGAAAATCTTCCGAAACGCAGATAGAAAGGCGGAGCAGTCACTGAGTAGTAGATCGTTTCTTTCCCACAAGGGCGAGGCCCAGGCCAAGGCTTCTCCCGTCAACAAAGAGATGATATAAGCAACTTTAGTCCTGCCCGTGAGGAAATTATGAGGTTGAAGTTCGAACTGAATCAGGCACTGATTCAGAAACCCGTGACAGCTTTTGGGGTCGCCATCAAGCGTAGACGGAGCTGGAAGCCTAAGCGTAGACGAAGGAGCAGAGGAGGCCTGCTGGGAGCTAGACTCAACTGGAGGTGGGGTAGGTGCTGGAGGACGTGTAGCCTGAAGATTATCCAGGCGAGCGGAAAGGGTTTGAAGGCATTGAAATACCTGGCATTGCGTGTTCTCATGTGACTCTATTCTCCCGACTAAATGTTGGAGCATATCTTTTGCCGAAGGTTCTCCAGTGGTGTCCGTCATTTTTTTTTATTTTTATTATTATGGCCTGTTCTTACTGTCACAGTTCACGGCAATAAATAGGATTCCTTGGTCTGACTGACTTGATGCTACTCTTAACTGAAGATGCAGAATTTAACAAGGCAGGTTGTCTTCACCAGGAGCCTCCGCAAGAAGGTCTTAGCAGCCCCTGCCCTGCAGGTCACCGCCCCCCGGAAGAGTGTCAGAAGAGACCAGAATAGGAGATGAACTCTAGAAAAGTCTCAGCAGTGAGGTGCTGTAAAGCAGAGAGGAGAAATTGAGCATGTGGTCAAAGAACACAGGAGCAAGTGGTAGAACTCTATGAGCTGATATCCAAGGATGTCTGACCTGCGGAGTAGAAATGCTGGAATGAATGACAAACTTTATGAGCTGGATTCCAGAGATGATGAGTGCTGGGTCAGTGAGGTAGAAGCACAGGAACAAGTGGTAGAACTCTATGAGCTGATATCCAAGGATGAGTTACACTGAACAGCGGAGTAGAAATGCTGGAAATGAATGACAAAATCTATGAGCTGGATTCCACAGATGAGGAGTGCTGGGTCAGCGATGTAGAAGTACAGGAACCAGTGGTAGAACTCTATGAGCTGATATCCAAGGATGAGTTGCACAGAGTCAGTAGTGCAGGTTCACAGGAAAAAATAGCTGGAGCAAAATGAGCCACATCCTCTCACAGTCGGGTTTAGACAACCAAAGAACAGGCAACTAGAGTGTCAGCTCAGGTGCCTTAAATAAAGGGCTAATAGAGGGTTGAACAAATTTGAGCAGAGAGGAGGTGTTTTAATGCGCAGACCCGAAACCAAGATGGCTGCCACCACTGGACGGACGCGGCACTCGGTGCCGAGAGGGACCCCTGCCAGGACCAGGTAAGGGTATCGGACCCCTTGTGACGGGCCGGTACGTGATAATGGCATTGTTCTTTCTTTTTGTCATATATTTAATTGTTCATTAGGTGTGACTTTTGAAAATCCTTCTCCAGCTGTTCTTTCCCCTTTACATATTCTGTCCTGACTCATCAAATCCTTTGGGTTTAGCTACCGCCTTAATGCAAAGTGTCAAAACTTGCCAAGAACCTATCAGGAATATATAACTTAATGGCAGGCCCGGCGCTCCCATTAGGCAAGGTTAGGCAGTTGCCTAGGGCGCCGGGCTCTGGAAGGCGCCTCAGAAATAAAATTACTATAAAACTGTGCGGCGACCGCTGACCATACCTTCCACGGCCGCCGCACAGCGTTCAGATAAATCCACGGGGAGGAAGGAAGGGGCTATTGATCAACACTGCCACCTCTCTGCTCCGTCTTCTCCCCTCCACTCACTGACTGTCAGGCGTGACATCTTCATCACGGCCCGACAGTGTCAGTGAGTGGAGGGGAGGAGATGGAGCAGAGAGGCGGCGGTGTTGAGGCAAGGTAAGGAAAGACATGGGGAGGAGGGTGCCAATTTTGACAGTGTGCCTAGGGCGCCATGGACCCTAGCACCGGCCCTGCTTAATGGCTCCCAATACCTGAAGCTTAATATGAATAGAACACAGGTCTTAATATCCCCCCCAGAGCCGGATTTACACCTCATGGGGCCCTAGGCAAGATATCGGTTTGGGCCCCCTTTACACACTGTGGCCTCTCGCACACAGAGTGGCCCCTCGCACACACAGTGGCCCCTCGCACACACAGTGGCCCCTCACACACACATAATACATGCACATGGTGGCCCCTCACACATACATAATACACGCATGCAGTGGCCCCTCACACACACATAATACACACAGACAGTGGCCCCTCACACACACATAATAAACACACGCAGTGGCCCCTCACACACACATAATACACGCACTATTAATATACTACCCTACCCCTCCCCCAACTTACCTTTTTGCCATCTAGGAGCTGTGGAGTCTTCATCCCCTTCACACATGGGACGGCACCTGTCATGTGGTACAAGTCCCTTGTGACACAGAGGGAGGAGACCAGCCACCACACTAGCTCCGTGTGGCCCCTCCCCCAACTCGCGGCACTCCACCCCCCCATCTCCGACTCGCGGCACTTCCCCCCCGCGTACGAGTCGCGGGGGGGGGATTTTTTTTATTTTTTTTCAAATTGCCCCTGTCTCCCGAAGCTGGGCCCCCCGAGTACCGCTAGGCCCTAGGCAGGTGCCTAGGTTGCCTAGTGGTAAATCCGGCCCTGATCCCCCCCCCCCTGCTTAACTGAAGATCTAGTAACAAAAAGCAAAAAAAAAAAAAAGCAAGTAGGCTAATTGTCTCAATTCTGTGTTTTCTCCTGAAACTCAAAGTCATGCCACTTTTTCCACAGAAACTTAATAGAAATACAACATTTCTTTTGTAACTGAACTTTTATAATAATTATTATTTTCTTTTATATGGCGCCACAAAGGCTCCGCAGCAACGTACATAGATTATGGGGCAAAACAGGAACAACATACAGAACAGTACAAAAACAACGTACAAATAAAACCAAGTCAGCTAAGAACAGGTGCAATAGGGCAAAGAGGTGTAAGTGAATTCTAGGACACATAGAAGCTAGGGAAGGAGGAGAGGTGGGGAGTGAGCTAAAGCAAGCTGAATCCATGTCCAGCAGTGTGGGCAGACTAGAGATGTTCACTGACCCCCATTTTTTGGTTTTTAGTTTTGGATCTGGATTAACTTCGTGTTTTGGTTTTGGCAAAACCGCCCTCGCATGTTTTAGTTTTGGTATTGGATCCCTATTTTTTCCCTAAAATCACCTTATTTGGCTCTTTTTTTGTTCCTACATTATTATTAACCTCAATAACATTAATTTCCAGTCATTTCCAGTCAATTTTTGTCAAGTGACAAGAACACTGATACCCCTCCCGTTTCTCTATGAGCAATGGCACTGAGCGATGGCACTGGAGACTGGAGAGTGACAAGAACACTGCTATCCATGTTTCTGTGTGAGCAATGGCACTGAGCAATGTCACTGGAGAGTGCAGAGTGACAAGAACACTGCTACCCCTGTTTCTGTGTGAGCAATGGCACTGAGCAATGGCACTGGAGAATGGAGAGTGACAAGAACACTGCTACCCCTGTTTCTGTGTGAGCAATGGCACTGAGCAATGGCACTGGAGAATGGAGAGTGACAAGAACACTGCTACCCCTGTTTCTGTATGAGCAATGGCACTGAGCAATGGCACTGGAGAATGGAGAGTGACAAGAACACTGCTACCCCTGTTTCTGTGTGAGCAATGGTGCTGGATCTCCTGGGGAGGGAGATACTTATGGAATTAAAAACCTGCGAGATCCGACAATGCAACAATGACGTTTTGCCTTGATTCAGATCCAAGGACGCGCAAAAGTACTGAGCCGGCTTGCGAGCCTACTCGGATCCTCTAAGTTCGGGTGGGCTCGGTTTTGAGAAAACTGAGCCCGAGTATCTTTAGTGCAGACTAACAGGATCAGAGCAGTGATGGAGATTCGAAGTCAAGGGAGAAGAGGAGAACCAAGGGCAGGGATCAAGTGTAGAGGTGCAAAGGTAAGGCTGGGGAGCCAAAGGCAGAGGTAACAGGAGGAGGAGGAGAAGGATTAGAGGGCCCTGCTTGTGGGAGCTTACAATCTAGGCTACTAAAACATTAATTGCTGCCTTATTTTTATTTCTGCATTGTCCATTGTTACCTGATGTCTGGTCTCCCTGCTTCTCAGCTTGCACATTACAATTCATTCAAAATGCTGCAATAATTATATATTGCTGTTTCTGCTCCTGCTCTTCTTAAACTCTCACTTGGCTTCCTGTCAATCTACAAAGATCTTCTACTTACATACAAAAGGCCCACATTCCTCTGCTCCTCCCTATATTACTTCTTACAGTTCTACATCTACACTTGAGTGGGCCGTCTCTATTCTTCTCAGAGCTGACTCTTCTCTGCCCTTTTTACAGCTCTGTCCTGTATGAACCCCATTTTTATCTTACTCCTCAATAAATCTGGAATGCTGAAAATTGATCAGGCACGTTCCATCACTTCTTTAATTTCCCAGCTGAAGGCTAACCCTCTGGAAGATGTATCACATTAGACCTTTGACTCTTAGGGCTAGATTTACTAGGCTGCGGGTTTGAAAAAGTGGGGATGTTGCCTATAGCAACCAATCAGATTCTAGCTATCATTTTGTAGAAGGTACTAAATAAATGATAGCTAGAATCTGATTGGTTGCTATAGGCAACATCCCCACTTTTTCAAACCCGCAGCTTAGTAAATCTAGCCCTTAGTCATCAGCCACATACAGTTATTTTCAAGAATGCACTCTAGTGTGTCTGTATGTTTTGCTATATGTATTTAAATTGTAAACTGTGCAGAGTAAGGAACTTAAATGCTGTCTTACTGTTGTGTGAATGTCCTTATAATCTGCACTTCTTCTGACTGTAATTTGTAATGTTATAAGTGTACTTATCCTAGGGGTGCTAAATAAATAAACAAACTATTTATTTAAACATCTATTTTATTTTATTTTGTGGCAAAGAGGCCTATTTGCCACAACTCTCCTGTAAAGGGACAGGTGAAGTCCCGGGAAGTTTGCAGGAGAAGGTAGTCGACAGGGTTAAAGTTTTGCTCCTAGGCTAAACTGAGGGTCTATTGAGGTAATTAGATTAAGGAGAGGAGCATTGTATATTTAAATCTGTCCTTTTAGTTGTTAGATGTGACTGATGCTAGAAGAGCTGGCCGGTGACCAGTTAGGGTACTAAGGGGGAGATTCAATTCTAAAGAACAACGCAGGGCGCGCATTATTACCGTTACTATGGTAATTTTAACAAAGATTTATGCTTGCATAGTACCGTAGTAACGGTAATTGTGCACAGCCCGCGTTGTTCTAAAGAACATCGCTGTTGTTTATTGGTGTCATTCTGACGTGTGTTTTCAAGCAAGACGCTGTTGATGTCTGATATCTACGGGGTGTCAGTGTCACAAAGTGTCAGAAGTGTTAAAATTTATAAACAATAATATTCTTAATTTGTATACAACAGTAAGTAAATAACAGAAACTACATTATTACTGTAAACAGAAGAATGGGTTGCAGTCTTAAATGGATTGTCCACTTTCAACTAACCCCACCTTAATATAGTTTTCCCCTCTCCCTACACTAAGATTGTGGACATTCCCTGTTACTGTTCCCCTCTTGTTACCAGAAGGTAGGAGCTGGATTATATAAACTTAATGTAAATTATTAACTGCAAACTCCATCCCATAGATTGTAAGCTTGCGAGCAGGGCCTTCTCACCTCTTTGTCGTTTTACCCAGTTTGTTTATTACTTGTCCCCAATTGTAAAGCGCTACGGAATATGTTGGCGCTATATAAATAAATAAATGATGATGATGATTAGCCAACTAAAATAATGTCAGGTTCTGATGTACAAGAGATGTTATTCAATTTTCTCTTGATATTCAATTAACCCTTCAATTAAACCTGTAGATTTGGGTTCCAGAAACATGAAACACAAAACTTCTTGGATAAATGATTGCAGTACAGCTTTTAGAAGGGAGACTATGTCCAGCATAAAGAAAGCATTTTTTTCCTTTTATGAATAAAATGTAGTTTTCAGTGAGAGGTGTCATGTTACTTTAAAGAAGAAAGAAAATGTTATACAGACAGCAAAAGAGCCACTTAAGCATAATATAGACTATTGCTTATAGAAAACTGCAAACATTGCAATTACTTTTTTAACAATAACATTATGAATAAAGTAGTTTGATTTTATTTTTTATTAAAACTCCAGTAAATGTGTAATTGTGCTGTGTTGCAAGACGTGTACCTCTGTATGGATGTCTTTGTAGCTCCGTTGAAACAGCGGAAGCTTCAAGCCCGCAAATAGGTACACATCTATACTGGAGGTCAACAATGTGGAATAAGAACTAGATGTGTTCCTCATTTATTTCTTTATACCTCAATTGTCGCTTCTCCTTCCAATTCCCCTTATTTGTATTTATGTATTATATTACATACCAGTAATAGAGAACTTCAGCTTCAGTCACAACTTCAAACTGTTTCTCTGAGAGACAAAATGTGGAAGTCTGGATGTTCCAATGCGTCATCCTTGATGAGGAACTACAGCCATAACAATGAATAAGGGCTGGGTGTAGCATTGTCCTTAAACAAAAAAAACTCCAAAACTTGGAATTTGTTCAAGTGGTCAGAAAAACCTTAAGTTGTCATAGGACTGTAACAGGCTGGAGAATGTTTATTAATATAAGTAAAGCAGAGAGAAAAGGAGAAGGCATTAAATATAGATAATGATGAAAGAAATTAATGTAATTAAAAGAAAACTAATGCATACACTTATACACTATTATATGCCTTATTCAGGTTGTTTTTCTGCTCTCGGCTGGTATACATTTACTTTTGTTCAAGATGCATCTGCTCCATGCGAGAATGGTGTAATTTCCTTATTTAACTTTCGAGTTATCATTTGTGTTTGCCGGCTTGTGTTTGTGCAGAATATTTGTGTACTGCATACCAAAAATAATAAATAAAGTTCTTAAAAAAAAAAAAGTGGACTCCATTCCTCCTTTGAATTCTTTAATTCTTACAGGTCCTATAAATTTATAAAAAATAATGGATGAAATACCGATGATTACAATTTGCAGGATGTTTTTTTTATCTCTAGGGAATATTGTTGTTATTATTATTATTATTATTATTATTATTATTAATCTGTATTTATTTATAGGGTGCCACATGAGATCCGCAGCACCGTACAGAGGAAAAACAACAGAACAATACAATACAGTAAACAAATAACACTGCAACGCTCAACACAGATACTGGTGTGCAAGGGGTATATTCAGTGCAGGCTGAGACCTGTGCCCAATAGCGAGGGTTCAACTAACAGGTTTAGAGCCATTGAAAGAGCTACAAAGACAATGGAGGAGTGGAGTCAATAGTCAGAGAGCCCAAGGAGGAGGTGCGCAGTGTAGCTGGTGAGCAAAAATTATAGGTAATGAGAGCAGGAGGGAAGAGGGCTCTGCTTACTAGAGCTTAAAAGCAGGGCCGTAACTAGGGCTGTGCGATAGGGGCGACCACCCAGGACGCAACGCTGAAGGGAGGCGCAATTTAGGAATGTTTTAGGTTATTTTGCTTAAAATTGAGGGCTAGGGGGGCGGCATTTGTCTTTCTCGCCCCAGGCGTTAGAATTCTAAGTTACGGCTCTGCTTACAAGGGCAACGGCGGACAAACGGTTAACACATGGGGATGAGCCATTGTATGGGGATCTGAGGACACGAAGCAAGAGTGGAAGAGATGGAGGATAAATGAGGGTGAGGTATACTACATGGTGAAATGGTTAAGTGGGGAACTGGTAGACTTTTCTAAACAGGTGAGTTTTCAATGACTGATTGAAGCTTAACAGGATAGGGGATAGTCTGATAGAACAAGGGAGATTTTTCCAGTGGGGGAGAGATCTCAGGAGAAATCTTGGATAAGCGAATGAGATGTTGTTACCAGAGGGGAGGAAAGGCGACGGCCATTAGCCGACCAGAGAGGGCAGGAGGGAGTATGTATGGAGGTGATGGAGATGTAGGGAGCAGTGGAGTTGGAGAGGGCCTCGTATGTGAGGGTGAGGAGTTTGAAGAGGATTCTGTAGGGGAAAGGTAGTCAGTGTAAGGTTTGGCAGATAGGGGAGGCAGATTTGGAGAGGCAAGAGAGGAAGATAAGTCTAGTTGCAGTATTAAGTATAGATCGAAAAGGAGCGAGATGGGAGTGGGGAGAGGTCAGTAAGGAGAAGGTTGCAGTAGTCGAGATGAGAAATGATCAGTGAGTGAATAAGTCTTTTGGTGGTATCCTGGGAGAGGAAGGGTCTGATGCGGGCGATGTTGCAGAGCTGGAAGAGACAGGATTGGGCAAGAGATTGAATGTGATGGGTGAAGGAGAGGGAGGAGTCAAGAATGACACCCAGGCAGCGGATTTGGGGAACAGAGGATATAGTGTTGTTGTCAACAGTGATCGGGAGGTCGGGAGGGGAGAAGACTCTTGATGGAGGGAAGACAATGAGTTCAGTTTTGTCTATGATCAGCTTGAGAAAGCGAAAGGACATCCAGGAGGAGATGGTGGAGAAGCAACTGGACACCCAAGAGAGGTGGGAAGGGGAGAGATCAA
Source organism: Mixophyes fleayi (assembly GCF_038048845.1). Classification (NCBI taxonomy): domain Eukaryota; kingdom Metazoa; phylum Chordata; class Amphibia; order Anura; family Limnodynastidae; genus Mixophyes; species Mixophyes fleayi. The sequence goes on along the minus strand of NC_134404.1, from coordinate 283,126,294 downwards.
GAAATGAGAGATAGACTTTGGTGTCATCTGCACAGAGGTAGCCCTAGACTAGAGGCCAAAGGAACTGATGAGATCACCCAGGGAGGAGGTGTACAGAGATAAAAGCAGAGGACTAAGGATAGAACCATGGGACTTCTAGAGGAATGATGGATGGGGGGAAGGGGGAATCAGGGGTAGAAACATATAAGGAGCTGTTGGCAATGTAGATGTGAACCACAAAAGGATAGCATCAGAAAGGCCAGTGGTGTGAAGGGTGTGGAGTGGGAAAGGGTGATCCACAGTGTCAAAGGTCCAGGAGGATAAGCAGGAAGAAATGGCCCTCAGATTTAGCTGAGAGAAGATCATTGGTGATGTTGGTCAAGGAAGTAGAGTAGAGGGGGCAGAAGCCAGTTTGGAGAGGATGAAGTTGTCAGAGAGGTCGCTGCTGAGTCGGTTGTAGACAAGCCACTCAAGTATTTTGAAGTCAAAAGGGAGAAAAGAAATGTGGCGGTAGTTAGAGAGTGAGGTGGGGACATGACTGTGTTTTTTTAGAATGAGTGAAACAAGAGCATGTGTAAAGGATGAGGGGAAGATGCCAGTGGAGAGGGACATATTGAAGAGCTGAACAAGGTGGAAGCAGGGAGTGGAGGAGAGGGAGCAAAGGAGGTGAGAGTGGATGGAATCCAGGGAGTAGCTAATGGATGGAGAGGATAACATAAGAGAATGGTAGTGGGGCGGAAGGAGCACAAGAGCGGTGGTGAGGGTCTGGTTGTAGAGAGAGGTAGCTTGGATGGGCCAGGCCAGGGTGGATAGAAAGGGAGAGAGAGCGGGGATAGGAGAGTTTCAAGTGAAGAGGCAAAAATAGCAGGATCAAGAGCATCAAAATTGCATATAGAAAGGGTAGATTTGGGTATGGGGAGGGGTGCAGGAGATGAGGAAAAAGTGAAGGAGAGGAGATGGTGGTCAGAGAGTGGAAATGGAGAGTTGGAGAAAAACAACACATTGATGGGAGAAGATAAGGTCAAGGGAGTGACTGAGACAGTGGGTGGGGGAAGAGGTCCATTGTGAGAGGCCAAAAGAGGTAGTAAGAGCAAGAAGTTTAACACCATCAACCCTCAGTAGCTACCTTTTAGAAACAGTAATCACAGTATGTTTAGTACAAAATGTTAAATACACTTTATTTAAAAGTAATTTAGATGTAAAGCCTTTTTAACATTTTGAACATTATGGAGCATGATTCCTGTTTCTTTAAGGTACCCAGGACAAAAAAATACACTCATGTTATATCAAGTTTTATTTCAAGAAAAAAAAGTGCATTTGTGCCAAAGAAATAATGCCTGGTAGAGCATTCATGGAATTGGACTCTCCTCTCTTTCCATGATTAATAATTGAAATTACTAACTGCACAATTTTTGAACATCTGTAGACAAATTTGGTGACTTACATTCTAATATAAACCTAAATATGCCTATATGTTGGAAATCCCATTAATAACTAATAATGATAACAAATTATCAGTACTAAACATAATTCCATGATAAAATATTTTTTAAAATCAAAATAATTATGTCCATATTTGATTTTATTAATCCAAATTATTAAAAAAAAAGTTCTAGCAAAAATAAAATTTGCACTTTGATAAAAAACTATATTAAGCTAATAAATCAATAATTAAAAAATAAGACAATTAAATTGAACAATCACTCAATCCAAAATTTAGACCTTACACCATTCAACTTAATCAAACCCCAGAGCACAACATGAATATATCACAAACAATTTAAACCTATAGTTAACTATTCAGTAATAACATGTGTGTGTATTAAATTAACTATGTGTCTGACACTTCCTTTGTAATCTCCATATACTTTCCTTGTTATTATATTCTCCCCATCCATTTTTTGCTTTCAGTATCCCTAAATTTTGAAAGATCTTCAGTTAAAATTATTGATGGTAATAAATGTAAAAACAAAACAAAAACTCAAGTCAAACATTCATAAACAACTAAATTTTATTTCAATACTAATAATATATAACAAAAATTCAACTTTTTTCCTCTAAATGAAAAATATTTAATTCTTCAATTTTTTTCCAATATTTTGTAATTTTACCAATAAAAATTGCAGTAAGATCAGGCAAAAAAAAGGATGAAAAGACAGGGAGAGGAACCTGGATAGAAAAACAGAAGGACTGGGGAGAGAGGTGAGGAACAGAGGAAAGACAAGTATAGGGTGAAGGAGACATAAGGTTGGCAAATCCAGTGCATTAAAAATAATACCCCAACACACAGCCCCAGCCTTCATCACACACAGCCATGATCAACCTCAAGCAAAAACAGAGAGATGGACTGCAATTGCAGTTTTATGAGAAGTAGTGTTAGGTTTTAACCTACTGTGCATTCTGCTTCTTACTCAAACCTGGTATGTAGTTCAGGTGTATCTCCCTCTGAGTGTTGATTGGAGGGCTACACTTTATGTGCTCTCCCCTGTCCTGCACTATTTGTGAGTGCTAGAGTTACACGCTAGCCTCCTGGTTTCTGAATATATGTTCTGCGTGCTTCTGACTTTGCATCAGTAGTTCCTGACTCTGCATTCATTTGTCTCCTGGTTCCTGATACCTAGCTTTGCATCTTATAGTCTGCAGGCTCTGCTTTCACTTGTTTGCTGACTCTTCATATCTGGCTTTGCATCTGCACACTATTCATATATCTCTACGCAGTATTCCCAGATATGGACTGCGGTAATTAACATTTGCTCGCTCTGCGGGGCTTTGCAGTGATCGCTGGATATATTCCTTTGCTGCCGTAAACACTGTGAAAATCTGCACCAGCATTGGCTCAGAGACTTTGTTATATTCCTGCATTTCTTCAGAGACTGTTATATTTTCTGCATTGCCTTAAAAACTGTGAGATCTGCACCAGCATTGCCTAGAAGACTGTGTGATATTCCTGTATTGTCTTTGAACTGTGACGCTTTCCTTACCTCAGAGCCTGTGTTATCATCTGTAAACTTCTTGATTACTGCCAAATCCAGCGTGATCCCATCCCTGAGCTCTGTCCATCATTACATGTGGTGTAATGCAATAAACTCCATATTGTTTTTAATACAACATCACCTAGTAATTCTTGTGATTTTCTAACAAGTAGTCTAATAATGTGAAGCCTAGGGTGATTTAGACCAGACAGGAACATTAGTTGTTGGGCAGTCAATCCACTTTGAACAAATTTTGGTGCATTTATCATTGCAACCTGAATATGTAATTTTATAGAGTTGAGTAACATCATTAATCAGTTTTTAACCAAAAGGGAGTGTCAGAGGTTCACCCTTACTGTGTGGCATCCTCTCTCTTCCCCCCCCCCTTCCTGTGTGGCATCCTCTCTCTCCCCCCCCCTTCCTGTGTGGTATCCTCTCTCTTCTCCCCGCCCCTTTCTGTGTGACAACCTCTCTCTTCTCCCCCCCTTCCTGTGTGGCATCCTCACTTTTCTTCCCCCCCCCCCTTTCTGTGTGGCATCCTTTCCCCACCCTTTCCCATTTTCTGTGTGGCATCCTTTCCCTTTTTCTGTGTGGCATCCTTCCCCCCCCCTTTCCCGTTTTCTGTGTGGCATTCTTTCCCCCCCTTTCCCGTTCTCTGTGTGGCATCCTTCCCCCCTTCCCCGTTTGGCCAGTCCAGCCCTGTATAGGGAATATATGTGAATTCATTTTTGAGCCAATTCACTGTATAATTATATAGGAAAAAAAAAAAAGTAAATTATGAAGTAGTTATATGTAATTGTGATCCTTCTGAAGCATGATCCAGCTCTGTATTTTGCTGCGTGTTTTTAGTCTTTTTACACTGCACAAGGTCTCCTGTCTTCCTTTCTAATGTCACCACAATCTCACCTCAGCTCACTAATAATGAAACTTTCTGTTGTAATAGAGTGTGTTGTATAAACAAGTGTCCACAAGCACAAAAATGTAAAAACAAACAAACCAAAAAATAAAATATAGCAACGATCATTTCTGAACAGCACTGTGTAATACTACCAGTAAAAAAAGTGTGATCCCTCCCTAGTGCTGTACAGCACAGTTTCTGATATCTACTGATAATTACAATGAAAGCAGGGATTACAATGGTTAGGTTGGCAGGAGCCAGTCTGTGATGTCACTGAGGGTGATGCTTCTTTTACGGGCCAAATCCAGCCATACAAAACTAATAGTAACAGCAAAGAAAATGTTGTTAACTTGTTACTATAACAAAGTAGGACAGGCTGCTACAGAAAGTCCCTTACTGAAGCTTATTCACACTGTACTAGAATTTCTGGGACCAATTTTGCAGATGGCCTATATTCAGTAACTTACACCCATGTTACCCATCCCTCATATTTCACATATTTTTGCATCCATTAGCACTTATCAAGCAGGTCCATTTGTGCCAGTTTGCAGTTGTAAAGCTGTTTTGCGGTAATGTTCTCTACTGCTGCTGAACATGCCAGTTATTTAAAAATGTTTTCCACATGCATTCGCTGAGACTGCAGAACAGTCCCAATATCGGATGGTAATAATTGCTAAATATGGGAGTGGATGGGCAAATTGGTACATGGCCTCTTGTCTTACCATTTTTTATTTTGGAATGTGGACAGGAAAGCTAAAACTGTTGTTATGACACAATGTTTTCTGATTTATTAGTATACAGAAAAGCTTTCTACCTATCATTCTTCCTATTTGTTTTGGAAATGTTGTTTGTGTTCTCACTTTAATGCAGGTATTTTCTGTGCAAGTGGCACCCATATGCAAATACTAGAGATGAGCGCACTCGGATTTATGAAATCCGAGCCCACCCGAACGTTGCCGATCCGAGTCGGATCCGAGACAGATCCGGGTATTGACGCCAAATTCAAATCTGAAACTGAGGCTCTGACTCATAATCCCGTTGTCGGATCTCGCGATACTCGGATCCTATAAATTCCCCGCTAGTCGCCGCCATCTTCACTCGGGCATTGATCAGGGTAGAGGGAGGGTGTGTTAGGTGGTCCTCTGTCCTGCTATATCTCGTGCTGTTCAGTTAAGTTCTGTGCTGTTCAGTTAAGTTCTGTGCTGTGCTGTGCTCAGTCCAGTGGTGCTGTGTCCTGTGCTCTGTCCTTCTGAGGTCAGTGGTGCTGCTGGGTCCTGTGCTGTGTCCTGTTCAGTCCAGTGGTGCTGTGTCCTGTGCTCTGTGCTTCTAAGGGCATAGTTATTTCCCCAATATTCCAAAGTGTTTAAAAAAATAAAAAAAAGTTATTTAAAAAAAATACAAAAAAATAATTACATTTTTTTTTAATTACAACAAAATTTGCACAACCAATCCTGCAGTATAAGCCCATTGGTTCTGCAATATTACAAAGTTCACACATTCTGCAGTATCAGTCCAGTGGTGCTGTGTCCTGTGCTCTGTCCTGCTGAGTTCAGTAGTGCTGCTGGGTCCTGCGCTGTGACCTGTTCAGTCCAGTGGTGCTGTGTCCTGTGCTCTGTGCTTCTAAGGGCAAAGTTATTTCCCCATTATTCCCAAGTTTTTAAAAAATAAAAAAAAAGTTATAAAAAAAAAAAAATAATAAAAAATAATTATAACCAAATTTGCAAAGCCAATCCAGCAGTATATAAGCCCATTGGTACTGCAATATTACCAAGTTCACACATTCAGCAGTAAAAGTCCAGTGGTACTGCTATTACAAAGTTCACTGATTCAGCAGTGTATAAGTCCAGTGGTACTGCTATTACAAAGTTCACTGATTCAGCAGTATAAGTCCAGTGCTACTCTCCTGTGCCGCATATAATTTTTAAAGGCTTTGCCGAGTGTGTGTGGCTTAGGGGTACGCTCTCTTGTGCTACATATAATGGAAAACCAAAATTTGGAGGATAAAGTAGGGAAATATCAAGACCCACTTCCTCCTAATGCTGAAGCTGCTGCCACTAGTCATGACATAGACGATGAAATGCCATCAACGTCGTCTGGCAAGCCCGATGCCCAATCTCCTAGTACAGGGCATGTAAAATCTAAAAAGCCCAAGTTCTCAAAAAATAGCAAAAAGAGAAACTTAAAATCATCTGAGGAGAAACGTAAAGTTGGCAATATGCCATTTACGACACGTAGTGGCAAGGAACGGCTTAGGCCCTGGCCCGTGTTCATGACTAGTGATCCAGCTTCACCCAAGGATCTAAGCCCTCCTCCCCCCCCTACAAAAAAATTAAGAGAGTTATGCTGTCAGCAACAACAACAAAACAGCAAAGAACTCTGCCTTCTAAACAGATGACATCACAAATCCCCAAGGCGAGTCCAAGGGTGTTGTTGGTTGTGAACCCTGAACCTTCCCATCACTGTACGGGAAGAGGTGACTCCATCCAGCATTTGCAGCACGCCCTCTGCATATGCTGGAAGGATCACCCACAGTCCAGTTACAGATTTGGCTAATGAAGGTGTGAATGTTGTACACTGGGAGGAGGATATTGATGTAGCTGGCGCTGAGGAGGATGTTGATGATTATGATGCAGACAGATACCAAATTGCCTTTCTCAATTTCTATTTATATTCTAGATTATATAACGGCTGAAAAGTTTTCTGTTTTACTCCTAGTGGAGAGGGGATCTGATGCAGACAGATACCAAACTGCCTTTGTCCATTTCTTTGTATATTTGAATTTCTAGTTCTACAGTCTATGCAGGCTGCTTTATTTATATTCAACTACAAGTGTAGGGCGGGGGTGGGGGGCATAGATAGCCACCAAAGTAACGTGGTCCATTTAATTTCACTTTCTAGCTCCACAGTCTGTGCAGCCTGCTTTTTTTATCTTCAAAGTATTTATATTTACAAGCCTTGCAATCTAAATTAACTAGAGGTAGTGACGTGGTAGAACTCCAAAAGGCAGTTTGGAAGCCCCTTTACAAACTGGCTCTATTTTTTAACTGAGTTGTCCCCCCTCCAGTGTGTACTCGGAAAGAGTTTTTAGTGCAGCGGGGAACCTGGTCAGTGAGCGGCGAAGGAGGTTGCTTCCTCACAACGTTGAAAAAATGATGTTTATAAAAATTAATAATCAATTCCTCAATGAAGTACAGCACTGCCCTCCAGACAGTACAGAGGGACTGTGGTTGTGGAGTCCAGCGGGGACGAATTGATAATGTGTGAGGAGGAGGAAGTACACACTGTAGGGGGAGAGGAATCAGAGGTTGAGGATGAGGACGACATCTTTCCTCAGTAGAGCCTGTTTAGTTTGTACAGGGAGAGATGAATTGTTTAATTGGTGTGGGGGCCCAAACAAACCAATCATTTCATCCACAGTTGTTTGGTAGGCCCTGTCGCTGAAATGATTGGTTTGTTAAAGTGTGCATGTCCTATTTCAACAACATAAGGGTGGGTGGGAGGGCCCAAGGACAATTCCATCTTGCAACTTTTTTTTGGCATTATGTGACCATTCAACAGTCGTTTGCCATGTTCAAAAAGTAAAAGAAAATGCCAACAAATTCAATAAATTAAATCAAAAGTTAAATGCCCTGTCATTATTTAAAACAAGAGGTTTTGACGTGCTAGAATTAGTGTAGTGTTAAGATGTTATAAACACTACACTTGGAAATTGGAGGAGGTATTGTGGCCCCGGTATCAAATTGGGTACCGGGGCCACCCCACTACGCAGTCCAGATACTTGTTTGGTGGAATTCAGACCAGTTGAGGGTGTATTTATTTTATTGTGGCCCCGGTATCAAATTGGGTACCGGGGCCACCCCACTACGCAGTCCAGATACTTGTTTGGTGGAATTCAGACCAGTTGAGGGTGTATTTATTTTATTGTGGCCCCGGTATCAAATTGGGTACCGGGGCCACCCCACTACGCAGTCCAGATACTTGTTTGGTGGAATTCAGACCAGTTGAGGGTTTTATTATTATATTGTGGGGACCACTCTATCTATACCACACTACAACTCTATACCACTCTATTTAATACTTTAATTCTATTTAATACTTTAATTCTATTACTAATTCCCATAAAGAGGACTTGCCGCTTCTATTTAATACTTTAATTCTATTAGTAGTTACCATAAAGAGGAACAAAATAAACCAATTTTACCAAAAGTATAATATGACTTAGACTTACAAACACTACACTTGAAAGATGGTGCCTTTAAATGAAAAAATCAGTCTTCATTGCACGACTATGTGCAACAGGGACAGTTTTTTGGTTTACAAAGTCAACCAATAACACTTCGACCCTGTCTGTCTTTAACATACTTGATGGGATCTCAATGACGAATGGTCTGTACCATGTTTGGAGGAGGTATTGTGGCCCCGGTACCAAATTGGGTACCGGGGCCACTCCACTATGCAGTCCAGATAGAGGTGTATCCAGGGCTGCCAAGAAGAATTCAGGGCCCGGGTACAACAAATTCATGGGGCCCCCCTCATAGTGAAGTAAGCCCCAAAATTTTTTTGCGCCGCCTTATGGCGGCGCAAAAAATATTAGGTATATGGTCATATATTCAGGGGTGTGGCTAGCCAAACGGCAGTGCAAAAATTTTGGGAGGTGCGGTCATGCATTTGGGGGCGTGGCAAACGTGCCATTGGGGCGTGGCTAACATAAAAACCACTAGGCTCTCAATTCGCCGGAGCGTCACATATGTTCAAGCACTCCTGACTTTCAGGACATCTACCACCACAGGGTAGTATACAAACAATGCAGTGTGTACACAAACAGTTCAGTCTTGGCCTACACCTTACATTGGACACAACATTCACCAAAAATTGGTATTGTCCCTACTAGAATCACAACATTTCACACACTGTGCTGCTCTCTCCTACCTGTTCTTCTCACTTTCTCCACCTGTGGCTGCTGCTTTCTTTAGTTGTGGCTTGTCCGGATCCAGAAATGTTGAAGGACCTATTTTGAAAAAAAAATGGCTACATTTAGAAAATTACAGCCAGCCCCAGCGTTAAATCAATAGCACCCACGATTAATAATTAGGCCTTCCTCCAGCCCCAACATTAAAATAATACTATTCACATTTAATAAATAAACCTATTTCCCTTCCTGCAAACAGCCCCAGCAATACCTATTTCCCGCAACCATCACTGCCATTAAATAATTCATAGTCACATTTAATAAATAGACCTCATTCTCCCTAAACTCACCCCAAGATTCAATAGCCCCCAAACCACCCCATCTTAAATTAATAGTCCCTACTATTAAATTGCCTCACCATCACCCTACAAACAAAATAGCGCCCATTAATTAGCTGCCACCTACCTCACACACACTACATTGCAACAAGCCCCCTGTGCCATTACACACACAATACTGTGCCCCTTCATCACAACTACACTGTGCCCCCTTATGCTCACACTGCGACCTCCATGCTGCTTTTCCCCCTTCTTTTTTACTTTGTGCCTCTCTCCCACTTTTTTTCCTCCTCTGTTCCTCTCTCCCACTTTTTTTTATTCCTCTGTGGCTCTCTCCTTTTTTTCCTCCTCTGTTCCTCTCTCCCCAATTTTTTTTTATTCCTCTGTGGCTCTCTCCTTTTTTTCCTCCTCTGTTCCTCTCTCCCACTTTTTTTTTTATTCCCCTGTGGCTCTCTCCTTTTTTTCCTCCTCTGTTCCTCTCTCCCACTTTTTTTTTTATTCCCCTGTGGCTCTCTCCTTTTTTTCCTCCTGTTCCTCTCTCCCCAATTTTTTTTTATTCCTCTGTGGCTCTCTCCTTTTTTTCCTCCTCTGTTCCTCTCTCCCACTTTTTTGTTTATTCCCCTGTGGCTCTCTCCTTTTTTTCCCTCCTCTGTTCCTCTCTCCCACTTTTTTTCCCCTCCTCTGTTCCTCTTTCCCCAATTTTTTTTTATTCCTCTGAGGCTCTCTCCTTTTTTTCCTCCTCTGTTTCTCTGTCCCCTTTCTTTATAGTACTGTCCCTCTCTGTTTTCCTCCCCTTGCCTCTCCGTTTCTTTACTTACCTTTTGTCACCTTCTTTCTTTTCTTTTCTGCTCTTCTGTCTCCTCTTCTGTCTTCTTTCTTCCTGCTGGCTGCGGCGCTCCTCACTGACTGACAGGCGTGACTTGATGACGTCACGCCCGGCAGTCAGTGTGAATGGAGGAGAGGAGGGACACGGCGCCGCGCGATCACGTGAGTATTTATTTTTATTTTTTTAATTTACTCTTCCTCCCAGCTCCCAAGACCCCCCCCTCCCCCCCCCCCCCCGTGGAAAAAAAAAAAAAAAAAAAAAGTTACAAAAAAAAGCGCAAGACAGAAAAATTAAAAAAAAAAAATTAATTAGCAGCGAGGGCCCGGCACGGGCCCCCTGGCATGGCCGGGCCCGGGTAAACTGTACCCGCTCCCCCCCCCTCTCGGCGGCCCTGGGTGTATCAGATATTAAACAACGTTGACTGTTGCTGCAAAAATTTTAAATAATATTGTGGGGAACACTAGACTACGCAGTCCATAAACTTTTTGGGTGGAATTCAGACCTGTGTAGGGTTTTTTAATAATATTGTGGTGACCCACTCCTCTACGCAGTCCAGGTACATTTATTGGTGCGAATCATACCAGTTCAGGGTTTTTAATATATATTGTGGTGACCCACTCCTCTACGCAGTCCAGGTACATTTATTGGTGCGAATCATACAAGTTCAGGGTTTTTAATATATATTGTGGTGACCCACTCCTCTACGCAGTCCAGGTACATTTATTGGTGCGAATCATACAAGTTGATGGTTTTCTTATTATATATATTGTGGTGACCCACTCCTCTACGCAGTCCAGGTACATTTATTGCTGCGAATCATACAAGTTGATGGTTTTCTTATTATATATATTGTGGTGACCCACTCCTCAACGCAGTCCAGAAAGATACCTCGTTGCAACGTTTTGGACTAATAACTATATTTTGAGGTGTTCAGAATACACTGTAAATTAGTGGAAATGCTTGTTATTGAATGTTATTGAGGTTAATAATAGCGTAGGAGTGAAAATAAGCCCAAAAACTTGATTTTTAAACTTTTTATGTTTTTTTAAAAAAAAATCCGAATCCAAAACCTTAAATCCGAACCGAGACCTTTCGTCAAGTGTTTTGCGAGACAAATCCGAACCCCAAAAATAATGAAAATCCGGATCCAAAACACAAAACACGAGACCTAAAAAGTCGCCGGTGCACATCCTTAGCAAATACAGAGAAGAGAGTTTCAGGAATGTAACTCCCTCTTTGTTTGGTGGGTGATGTAGGAGAAACCTAACTTTTTGTTACTCAAAATTCATATAGCTTTAATAATATGTAACCTTATTGTCACATGCCGGCCTCCCGTGGGCACCACTCAAAGACCGGCGTGCCTACCTGCCTCCTGATTCTTCGCTTTCCTCGGCGGCTGTCATGACGGCGATGGGCAATGTGCTTGCACAGACCGTCTCACCTGTTCTACCTGCCCTATTTTCCCATTGGTTGTACTTTCCTGACATCCCTTTATAAAGCTCCTCCCCTCACCTATCAAGGCTGGTTCTTTGTGTTTACTTCTGGCCTGGAAGCAGCTTCCCTCTCCTCCGCATGGTGTTCGGCCTCTAACTATCCAGTGTGCTGCCACTAATCTCCGCTTACCTGTTCCACTCATTAGTGGTAATTGCTGTGGATCATCACCCGCTACCTATCCAGTGTACTGCCGCTGATCTCCGCTTACCTGTTCCACTCGTTAGTGATACTTGCTGTGGATCGTCACCCGCTACCTATCCAGTGTACTGCCGCTGATCTCCGCTTACCTGTTCCACTCGTTAGTGATACTTGCTGTGGATCATCACCCACTACCAATCCAGTGTACTGCCACTGATCTCCGCTTACCTGTTCCACTTGTTAGTGGTATCTGCCGTGGATCATCGCTCCCTTCTCTCTAGTGTGCTGCCACAGATCGACTGCTCCACTTGGTAGTGGTAACTGCCGCAGATTCCTGCTCCTTACATCTCCAAGTATATTGTCTCCCAGCATCATCTCATCCTGCCCCTAGTACTACTTGGGGATTACCCTCATCTCTCGTGTCCGTTCTCTATCACTGGGAACTTCCCTAGAGGGACGCAACTTGCAGGGTGGAAGCAGCAAAACTCAAATTCCCTTGTGGGGATCCCTGGTGAAAACCTTCTGCTCTGTTAGAACCCGCGCCTCTGGGTGCAGTCTAGACAATGCCAGTCGAGACCAGCAGGATCTCACTCATCCTAGTGGATTCATGACACTTATCTAATGAGTGTTACGGACTTACCTTATCCCCGCCGCTCCGTCCAGCCGCACTTCCGCATTCAGGACCATGTGACCGCACCCGGAGGCGGTCACATGACCACAACCTAGAGGCGGGGATTTTGAATCCCCTTCTGCATAAAAACCTCACTCTGACACTCGCTGAGTGTCAGAGCAACACTTACCTGTTCCTGGCTCCTGCTCTTCGTGGATTGCAGTGTCTTCCTGTTCCTGTGTCTCCTGTGTGCTGATCTCTGCCTGTTTGACTTCCCTGGCTCTCCATTCCCTGTGTACCGACCCGGCTTGCTGACCATTCTCCTATTCTTGTGACCCGTGTACCGAACCTGGCTTGTTGACTCCGAGTTGCCTTCTGATTCTGCCTGACTCCATTCCTGTGTACCGAACCGGCTCGTTGACTCCGCTACCACCGCTTCACTCCGCTGTACTACATCTTGAGGCGAACCTGGGGACCGCGACCTGCGACTCCTGGCAGCGAAGCCCACCCCGCCTTGCGGCGGTTCTTGGTGAACACCGGGGAGATCGTTAGACTCCGCACCTCAGGTAAGCCAGCGCTAATCAAGATTAGTAATATAGTATCCAGAATCTGTTACAGTTTGCTCTGACCATGGATACCACAGCTAAAGATCTGTTGGAGCATTTAGTAGGAAGGATGGATAAACAAGAAGCTAACCAAGAGCAACTTTTAAAATTCCTCAATAGTCTATCCACTCGCTTGGATGTTGTCCAGAACACCCTAGTGGCTGGTGGATCACCTGGGCCGGCAGTGGCCCCTGTACCTCAGGCCGCAGCAGCAGCTTCTTCCTCGCAGCTACGGTTGCCTAACCCACCTAAGTTCGATGGAGACCCTAAAAATTGCAGAGGTTTTTTAAATCAATGCTCCATACAATTCGAGCTTCTACCTGGGAACTTCCCCTCCGGAAAAACGAAAGTGGCCTATGTGATTTCGTTATTGTCCGGTCAAGCTTTAGCATGGGCTTCCCCCTTGTGGGAGAGGGACGACCCCATTCTACATAACTTCAACCTCTTCTTGTCCACCTTCAAGAAAATATTTGATGAGCCAGGAAGGGTGTCCAATGCCGCTTCCGGCTTACTACGTCTCCGCCAGGGAAACCAGTCTGTGGGGCAGTATGCGGTCCTCTTCAGAACCATGGCCTCTGAACTTCGCTGGAACGATGAGGCTCTAGTAGCTACATTCTGGCAGGGCCTTTCAGACCGAATCAAAGACGAGTTGGTATCCCAGGAACTCCCTACGTCTTTGGACGACATTATCTCCCTCTGTGTCAAAGTTGATTTGCGTTTCAAGGAACGTAATTCTGAGAAGGAACAGTCGCGGCGTAGCATGATTCGCTTAGCCCCCAACTTCCAAACCCCTGTTCTTCCCCCTGAAGAGCCCATGCAACTTGGGAGGACCCGCTTATCAGCCGAAGAGAGGGAGAGGAGATTTCGGAACAAGCTGTGTTTATATTGTGGAGAGAGTGGCCATCTTCTGAGTTCTTGTCCCAAACGCTCGGGAAACGACAGGGCCTAACGAGTTCTGGAGCTGTGTCGTTGGGCCTCTTTTCTCAGTGTCAGTCAGTTCCCAATAGTAATGATTGCCTGTCTATTCCCATTTCCCTTCAGTTAGGACAAAAGACCTTCCCGCAGTCGGCTCTTCTAGATTCCGGAGCCGCAGGAAATTTCATTTCCGCCACAGTAGTTAAACAATTCGCTATTCCCACACAAGCCTTGGAACAACCCATCTCTCTGATGGCCATTGATGGGGGAAGAATCCCTGAGGGGTCCATCCTGGTACGCACTATTCCCCTTCTACTTCAGATAGGAGCACTTCATCGGGAGAAGATTTCTTTTTTAGTAATACAAAGATCTACCAACCCAGTCATCTTAGGACTTCCTTGGTTTCGTGCCCACTCTCCCACCTTGGACTGGAAATCTGGTCACATATTGTCCTGGGGACAGTCCTGCTTCTCTCGCTGCCTACAGAGAGTGGTTCCCCCGAATAGTCCCAGACGTACCCAAGAATTTCCTGTGACTCTCCTGCCTGAGCCATACCAAACCTTCTCTGATGTTTTCTGTCAACAAGAGGCCACTAGACTTCCCCCTCACAGAATCTGGGACTGTGGCATTGATCTGATACCTGGTAAACCCATTCCCAGGGGCCGTGTTTACCCCCTTTCCCTCCCGGAATCTAAGGCTATGGAGGAGTACATCCAAGAAAATCTAAACAGGGGCTTCATCCGCAAGTCTGCCTCCCCAGCTGGGGCTGGCTTCTTCTTCGTAAAAAAGAAAGATGGGGGCCTCCGCCCTTGCATTGATTACAGAGGCCTGAATGCCATTACCGTTAAAAATCGGTATCCACTGCCACTGATTTCTGAACTATTCGACCGGATCAAGGGTGCCACCATCTTTTCTAAACTTGACCTCAGAGGAGCGTATAACCTTATACGCATTAAGGAGGGGGATGAATGGAAGACGGCGTTTAACACCCGAGACGGCCACTTTGAATATCTGGTCATGCCTTTCGGGCTATGCAATGCCCCAGCCATATTTCAGAGCTTTATGAATGAGCTGTTTCAAGACCTCTTGTACCAATCTGTAGTCATCTACTTGGACGACATTCTCATCTTTTCTCAAGATCTAGCATCTCATCGTACTCATGTATTGGAGGTCCTCTCTCGTATCCGAAGAAATCAGTTATTTTGCAAATTGGAGAAATGCACCTTCGAGCAGAAACAAATTCCCTTCCTGGGATATATTATTTCGGGCACCGGTCTACAGATGGATCCCACAAAATTGAAAGCCATACTTGACTGGCCCCAACCTTCAGGCCTTAAAGCCACTCAACGCTTCCTAGGATTCTCCAACTATTATCGTCAATTTATCAAGGGGTACTCCTCTCTCGTGGCTCCCATCACAGCATTGACCCGCAAATCTGCTGATGCTGGTATTTGGTCCTCTGAGGCTATCCAAGCCTTCATATTATTAAAGTCTCTCTTTTCATCCGCACCCATTCTTCAACAGCCAGATTGTTCTCGTCCCTTTGTCCTGGAGGTAGACGCCTCTTCTGTTGGCACAGGAGCCGTACTATCACAGCGAGGTCCTTCTGGAAAACTTCATCCCTGCGGATTCTTTTCCCGTCGCTTTTTACCTGCTGAGAGGAATTATGGGATTGGCGACAAAGAGCTCCTGGCCATCAAATTGGCTCTCTCCGAATGGAGACATATACTAGAAGGAGCGCAATTCCCTATCACCATATATACCGACCATAAGAATTTGCTTTACTTACGCACTGCCCGATGTCTAAATCCTCGTCAAGCAAGGTGGTCCTTATTCTTCTCACGCTTTGATTTCAACATCACGTTTCACTCAGGATCTAAGAACACGAAAGCAGACGCCTTATCTCGCTCTTTTGATCCAGCTGACATGGAATCCTCGGAAGATAAAAAATTCATTGTAAATCCATGTCAAGTATTGGCAGCTACACACCTAAAAAAGGGTTGTCCTCCAGGCAAAACATTCATCTTGCCACATCTACGCACCCGGCTCCTTCACTGGGCTCATCACTCACTCTTCTCTGGGCATGCTGGCATTCGCAAGACCTGGGACTTATTGTCCCGAAGCTACTGGTGGCCTTCCTTGCTGGAGGATGTGAAGAGATTTGTTGCTGCTTGTTCCAAATGTGCTCAACACAAGACCTCTAGGAAGAAGCCTTATGGATGCTTGCTCCCATTACCCATTCCTGATTACCCTTGGTCACAGATCTCCATGGATTTTATCACGGACCTTCCCCCTTCCAAATCCTGTACTGTAGTGCTTGTGGTCACGGATCGCTTCTCTAAAACAGCCCACTTTATTGCTCTCAAAGGCCTTCTTCCTCCTCCTTAGCCGATATTTTTATTAAAGAAATATTTCGCCTCCATGGCTGTCCTCAACATATTGTCTCCGATAGGGGATCACAATTCATATCCAAATTTTGGCGGTCTTTTTGCAATAAATCCGGGATCAAGCTTGACTTCTCTTCCGCATATCATCCCCAGTCCAATGGGGCTACTGAGAGAACCAACCAAGAATTAGAGAAGTTTCTAAGAATATTTATCTCTAGTAACCAAGACAACTGGGTGGACCTTCTCCCTTGGGCCGAGTTCGCCCATAACAACCATTTTCATGAGGCCATCTCTAACTCCCCCTTTTTTGTCCTGTATGGCTGCCATCCTAGACTACCCACCTTCTCTCAAGTCTCATCTTCTGAAGTTCCAGCAGTGGACTCTCTGGTTCGTAACTTCTCTGATATTTGGGAACAAACCAAGACAAACTTAAAACAAGCAACTACTCGTTCCAAAAAATTCTACGATAAAAGAAGAAGAATGACTCCAAGTTTTGCAGTTGGTGACAGGGTATGGCTATCCACCCAGAACATTCGTTTAAAGGTTCCCAGTAAAAAATTTGCTCCCAAGTTTATTGGCCCATTTGCTATATCTGAGATTATTAATCCCGTAGCCTTTAGATTGAATCTGCCTCCCTCCTTACGCATACCCAATGTCTTCCATGTCTCCTTGTTAAAACCGATGGTAACCAACAGATTCTCCACCTCATCCAGAACTCCTCCTCCTGCTGTGGATCGGGATCAAGTGGAATACGAGATTAAAACTATCCTAGATTCTCGTAAAGTTCAAGGTGCCATACAGTTCTTGGTGGATTGGAAGGGTTACGGCCCTGAGGAGCGCTCATGGGTAAGAGCCATTGACCTACATGCTCCCCGTCTACTTAAATCCTTCCATAAAAAATTTCCTTTGAAACCCTATTAGGTGTTCGGAGTCCACCTTTATGGCAGGGGGTACTGTTACGGACTTACCTTATCCCCGCCGCTCCGTCCAGCCGCACTTCCGCATTCAGGACCATGTGACCGCACCCGGAGGCGGTCACATGACCACAACCTAGAGGCGGGGATTTTGAATCCCCTTCTGCATAAAAACCTCACTCTGACACTCGCTGAGTGTCAGAGCAACACTTACCTGTTCCTGGCTCCTGCTCTTCGTGGATTGCAGTGTCTTCCTGTTCCTGTGTCTCCTGTGTGCTGATCTCTGCCTGTTTGACTTCCCTGGCTCTCCATTCCCTGTGTACCGACCCGGCTTGCTGACCATTCTCCTATTCTTGTGACCCGTGTACCGAACCTGGCTTGTTGACTCCGAGTTGCCTTCTGATTCTGCCTGACTCCATTCCTGTGTACCGAACCGGCTCGTTGACTCCGCTACCACCGCTGTACTACATCTTGAGGCGAACCTGGGGACCGCGACCTGCGACTCCTGGCAGCGAAGCCCACCCCGCCTTGCGGCGGTTCTTGGTGAACACCGGGGAGATCGTTAGACTCCGCACCTCAGGTAAGCCAGCGCTAATCAAGATTAGTAATATAGTATCCAGAATCTGTTACAATGAGCTACAATTATATTCCCCATATTTTTACTCAGTGAGAGATTAAACTTGTACAAATATTTTTTTAATAACACATATTCACAGGTCACTCACAACTGATAAAAAAACTTCTGTGCCCATAATACATATAAGAATTAACATTTGCAGTGAAGATAATTCATTGGTAATCTATAGCCTATCTAATCGCACTTTCTACCTGCCTCGGTACAGCCCAGGATTCCTACATGTTTCCATATCTTATAACTAGGGAGATGAACTCAAAGAGAAAAACAGCATGAATTGTTCATGTTAGAGGTGCATTTAGCACATTTCTCATTTATTGCACTACAAGGATGGTGCACTCTTTTTACAACATTGCAATTGGATACCTTAATGTCTGTTTCTTCCTCTGCTGAGCCACTCTGTCAGTGGCTACGTAATTTGCTGGCATTATATAAATAAATAAATGTTGATGATGATGATGTGTCAGGAACTTTCTAATGTTCTGAATAGCTACCGATGGACCGTTTCTACTTACTTCAAGATTCAAAAAGAAAAAGAAGCTCATTTTACACGTAATAATAATATTTACATACCATTATTATCTTTCTCCTTTAAATATGAATAAATAGTACATTTGTATACTTTTTTCTTTAAGACAAACATGAAGAATGGGATGTTGGGCAGTGCTGATTTTTACAAAGGAAAGCTTATTTGTTTATAGTCACCCATCCTTGATATTGGCTGATGTGTGGGGGATGTTATTCCTGTGCTTTCACGTGCATATGGTTATAGTGAAATAGTGAGCACCTTGAAAGCTGAATGTTCCATTCTTTCTAACATAATGGTTAAAAAGCAAGTTCATTTGTCAATGAGAATCTGTCTGTAAGCCCCCATTCTGGAGCTTTCAGAGTATCTAGGAAAATGTAAAAGCAATTGAATCTATGGTATGCTGCACTCCAATTTCAAATGGGAGGGTGTTCTTGGTCAAGTCAGAATTTCAATCAATCAGATCGAACTTCGGAAAATGTATAAGTGCAAATCATGCAGAATATATGATGGAATCAACTCTGCGACTCTTGGTCAATTCATAAAAAAGTCAGACAAATCTGCAAAATAATAAAATTGACCTGTTTATTTTCGGGACAGGAACAAGACTGTGGAATGAACTGTTCAATACCAAGATTCAGAATATCATACACTGTACAGTGGCTATAAAAAGGGTTTATTTAGGTGTATCTTAGCAAAAGAGGTGAATACTGTAATCAATTATTAGCTGTTGTCTTTCATTTGTAATTGAGAAATTTTTTTAGGGAGTAGATGTCTTAAACCTTTTAAAAGGAAAAATGGAGGTGTTGCCCATTTCAACCAATCATATTTTCTAAAAATTACGAGACAAACGATAACTAGAATCTGATTGATTGCAACACATGCACTTTTAGAACACTTGATAAATCTATCTCCTAGAATAGTTGTTTTGACAGTGATAGAAATGATTCAATAAATTAATTTTGATTCCATGATTTAAGAAAAAAATTTAGAAATGCAAAATGGGGGGCATAATTTTTATAGCTACTGTACAATCAGACCCTGACAATATTTATTCAAATGCATGCACATAAATCTGTATTTATGTACTTCCATCTCAGGCCTTTGTGGCAGGGTGGATGTCTGCCACATGTGAGGAAGGGGTTAACTTCTGAAGAAGTGATAGCTCCACCCGTTCCCCACATTGGGCAGTCTTATGGCCTTTGTAAGACCTAGCAGGTCCAGGTTGAATTGTCTACTAAGAGGAAGGAGTGTAATCTGTTATCTCACACTATATTACGCTGTGTCAGGCTAAGCACTGCTTTCACTGTACCAGAACCTCTTCATTCCTAAATTGCTGTAATGCTGGCCCAGCACTTTAGCACCATAAAGCCATGGAATATACACCTGTCTCAGGAGTACCAAATCAATTTCTGTCCTTCCCAGCCTCACTTCATTCAGTATCTACAGTACCAACACTCTATTCGGGTCAGTAGGCTAATCAGCTCACACGTCGAGGCCCATGGAAATGTGCTTAATGTTTTAGAATATAATTACTAATAATAATATCCCTTTAAATGACGGTCATAATAAATATATCACAAATATAATTGGGTAGAGAAACAACTGTTGATGTAGATAGCATTGGAATAAATAGCAGAACATGGCTGAATTGTTCAAATTTCCAGTATAGAAGTAATTGATAGGCTTTAATAACTAATTCCAAGTTGGCTGATAATGTGATATATTGAATTTGTTACTCTATCCAGCTGGCATAGGCATGTTTAATTAACAAAGCAATTCTTCAAAGGCCCACATGGATGCATCCGCCTGTTGGCTCTGTGCTGATATGAGGTGCATGTGTAAGCGCTTTCTCTGTTTATCCTGTTATCTGGTCTGCCTTTATAATGTAACACCTGCTACCATTCTGTTAGCGTACCGACACATCTTACAAGTCCAAACATTCTCCTAGCCCCCAGCAGAAATACCCTTACAATCACTGTCTCCGAAAGTTAACAGTCTGAAGTCAGCGGTGCCTCTCCCCTCCTCTGGTCTTGAAGCACCTCTGTCTTTTATTGTCAGCAGCATACACAGACAGCACAGTTTACCTCTCTCTACAAAATAGATACTAATGGATTCCTTGCCCTATTTCTCTAACAGTCTTAGAGGACACCTGGGTTCGTAATATGAAAAATGTGTCTAAATCTTTTCACATGTCTTTCATGTGGTTCTTAAACCTCTTATTTGGCCTGTGTCAGAGCACCAGAAATAGACATTGCTGTGTTGGAAGATCTTGCAGCAGTTGTGATGCGGATGCAGTAACATCTGAAATGTCAATAAAATAAAGCTTAGTCTGCAGATCCATTATATTGCTCTTATTTATAATCTGAAAGCCTAGCACCTGTGAATCAAGGATGTTTGGTGATGTTGCTCTTTCCTTGTTAAGTAGCACATAGAAACAATGCTAAAACTCAAAAATGTGTGAGCCATCCTTTATCATCATATCTATCTATTTCATAGCTATTTATATAGTGCCATTAGTTCTGCAGCGCTCTACAGAGAACTCAAATCAGTCCCTGCCCGATTGGAGCTTACAGTCTAAATTCCCTAACATTCATACACACACAGGGGTAAATGTATCATACTCCGGTTTCTTCAACTCGCGGGAGTTCGGCGCGATGACAGCTAAAATTTAAAGCGGCGCTGCCTTGTAAAGGCAAGTTTCCCTTTAGCTGTCATCTCACCGAACTCCCGCGAGTTGAAGAAACCGGAGTATGATACATTTACCCCACACTGAGAGAGCCTAGGTTCAATTTGATGGCATGCCAATTAACCTACTAACATGGGCAGGCTGGGTTGGGGGGCATCTGCCTCCCAAGCCGGGCCCTTAGTGGGCTACCTTGGGCTGGGTCACTGGGCCACCTGCATTTTTTTCCCTTTAAAATAGGCTGCTGAGTCAAGTCGCCCTCCAGGCTAAAATTTGCCATCCCTCCACTGCCTACTAATATATTTTTGGAGTGTGGGAGGAAACTGGAGTGCCCGGAGGAACCTGGGTAAAACATACAAACTCCTCACAGATAACGCCATAGTTGGGAATCAAACTCGCGACCCCAGTGCTGTGAGGCAGAAGTGAGCCACTGTGCTGCCTGTTATCTAGTTGAAATTGATTTCATAGCTCTCAAATACCAATTTCTATTTTTTGATGAATTTCACAAATGCACAAACTTATGTTTAATTAAATAATTAAAGCTAAGGGGTTGTCATTTTTTACTTGACAGGGCGACCATGATTTTAGTAACTAATTTATAAAAGAATAGACCCAGCTCATTCCTCTTTGCTCATTTATGAAAATGAATCAGTTTAGCAGTTACTTAAAAGGAATAACAAAACACAGTAAAAATATTGGTATATAGCAAGTATCTTCATATGTTTAGATAATAAAAATAATTGTTTTAAAAATAAAAAGATAAGTTCCAAAATAATTTGCTTATTTTTTAATGATTTTTTTGTATTATGTCATTTTGCTAAGCAATCTAGATATAGAAATACAAAAATGTAATATTTGAAGTGACATTTACCATAAATAAGAAATAGCTACTGTATATAACAAAACATAATATTAGCAGATAGGAGACTTATTTCAAGCCTGGATGTTGTTTTTCCAATTTTAATAATAGGTCAATTATCATCATCATTATCTTTATTTATATCGTGCCACAGAATCGGCAGCACCGCACAATCAACAAAAAATAAACAGAAAATAAAAACAGATAAGTAAGGGACAAGAGAAATAATGGGATATGTACTTTAATACAAAAGACTATAGAGAAAACAACTACATAAGAAGACACAACTAGAACAAAGGAAACATCATTATTATCACCATTTATTTATATAGCACCACCAATTACGCAACGTTGCACAGTGAATATTTGCCATTCACATCAGTACCTGCCCGAATGGAGCTTACAGTCTAAGTTCCATAACACACACATACACACACACACACACGCACGCAGGCAGGGAGAGCTGACAAATTCTAGCCCGGGTGGCAAGACGCGACTCTGCAGCCTATTACGAACATTTTAAAGGAAAAATTCAGGTGGTCCAGTGACTCAGCCCAGGGTACCCCGCTATGAAACTGGCCTGGGGGCAAATTGTCCCCTGCCCTGGCACACAGGCTAATTTTGTTTGCAGCAAATTAACCTACAAGTATGTTTTTGGAGTGTGGGAGAAAATTGTAGCACCTGGAGGAAACCCACGCAAACACAGGGAGTACAAACTTCACACAGATAAGGCCATGTTTGGGAATCAAACTCATCACCACCACCATTTATTTATATAGCGCTACTGATTCCGCAGCGCTGTACAGAGAACTCATTCACATCAGTCCCTGCCCGATTGGAGCTTACAGTCTAAATTCCCTAACATACACAGGAGACAGAGAGAGAGAGAGAGACTAGGGTCAATTTTGATAGCAGCCAATTAACCTACTATTATGTTTTTGGAGTGTGGGAGGAAACCGGAGAACCTGTGACAGACAGTGTGAATAAAGTTCCTACCCAACGCCCCCCTCTCCTCCCCTCCCCTCCCAGCAATCACTGCTCTGCTGAGCCATTAAAGGAGAGCCTCCCTGCATCTGCTGACCAGCCTCAAAATCGGTGAGTATATTTAATTTTAATTTTTTTTGTAGTATTAATTTTTATTTTTTTTTAAAAAAAAGGGATACCCAAAGGTAAAATTATAAAGTGTGGAGGGAAAAAAAAAATGTTGGGGGTGGGATTTCATTATTATTTTGCACTTTATGCTCTATCTTAGATTTAAAAACTATGGTGGATAAAATAATTATTTTATTGCACCTCATGATCTATATTTGACTTGCTGCAAGTCAAAAATAGAGTATGACGTGCCAACGCAAGTTTGCGTTCCAAATGCGGAATTTCCTGTCAGTGGAACGCGTTCCACTGCGAAAGTAAAAGGCTGAAGGTACAAAGGTAGGTAGCGGGCGGCTGCTACGCCCCCTTGGGTTTGCGCCCTGGACGACGGCACCGCCCGCACCTGCCTAAATTAATGTCAGAACCCCCCCCACCCTATTGACAGTATATACTGTATAATGTTGTTTACTAGTAGTTTTATCCTCTCCCTGTTACTATGAGAGCCTGAGCACAAAAGTGTGCTTACATATTTCATGTACTTGCTAATCATCTGTTTAGCACCTAATTACAGAATATAGTCTGTCTCTCTGGAAAGTACTGTGGTAAGCTTGTACTTACTGCTTGATATAATACGAATACTGCAATCAGGATGGACTATTATAAACTACAAATTTTCCAACTTGAATTTCCTTCTGAAGTCACTGTAGTTTGTAAGTTCTGCATCCAATATGCATTCTCTGTTGTTACACTCCTCCAAATAATAAATAACAGAGAACCTCAAAACTGTTCAAATCCTCCATGAACCATCTGGAGCCGGATTTTAGATTAGATACTAAACAGATGAATAGGAAGTACATGAGATTGATCAGGTACTTTGATATTCATAGATTAGGATCACGTCACACACAGACTGTGGGAAAGTTGTCAGTTTCTCAGCAACAAAAGAGCAGTCCTGCATGACGCAGGTAATACAGTAATTATTTTAGGTGTGATATCAGCAATGTTGACATATTGACATATTGAGTTTGCATTTAGGTCTTATCACACTACACACTACCCCCTTTTCTTCTCTCCATTTTAGATCACTTGCAAGGTGAAGAAAACCTGTAAACGTGACACCCCGGTTTGTGCTGGAAGGGACATTTTTCCAATTATACTGCAGTATCGTCTGCATCACATAGTGAGGATTTTACCTCCATATCTGCATGTTTATGTATGTTTTATTGTTTAGCAATAAGCAACTGTCACTTTTAATAAGTGTTGTGTGCTGAGGTTTTCTTTTTCTGGAAGTATTGTGTACTAACCTGTGATCCGCAAAGTAACTTTCTTCAATCAGCTCTTCTCGGTGGCGGTGGCTCCTCCTCCAGGGGTCGGGGCTTCCAATCCCACAGCTTTGCAAATGTCATCGATGGCAGAGACGCTTACAGGTACAGAGAGCCATGTCTTGGCTCTCTGCATTGCTTGGGACGAGCTTTACTTCGCTCTGCCCCTCCACAGAAGAGGGTGGAGCTACAGGGCATCCGGGCCTACCGGTGAATCTCCCACCTCCCCGCCAGGCCAGTCCAACCCTGTTAGACTATTATTATAATATCAGGATACTTACATTCTTCTGCACAGGCTTGGGATGACCTTGCCTCCTCCACAAGTGCCGCCTTTATAGCCTCTTCCTCCTAGATCTCCTCCACTATCACCTAGGATTCCTCTCAGAATTTGGTCCTGGAGTCTTTCTCCAGGAGTGGAAAAAGAGCTTGGTAGGGCAGTAGGGAAAGGACTGCCTCCTCCTGGGCATCCTCCTGGGACTTTTCCCTGTCATCCTCCTGGAACTTCTCTCTGTCATCCTCCTGGGACTTCTCCCTGTCATCCTCCTGGGACTTCTCCCTGTCATCCTCCTGGAACTTCTCCCTGTCATCCTCCTGGAACTTCTCCCTGTCATCCTCCTGGAACTTCTCCCTGTCATCCTCCTGGGCTTCTTCCCTGTCATTGGCCTGGGACTTCTCCCTGTCATCCTCCTGGGACTTTTCCCTGTCATCCTCCTGGGACTTCTCCCTGTCATCCCCCTGGGCTTCTTCCCTGTCATTGGTCTGGGCCGCCTCGATTGCCTGCGGATTTTCCCGGTGTAGGCAGTGGAGGTGGTGGAGGCATTCTGTTGGAAGAAATGTGACTCATTAGTTTATTTATAAAGGTTATCTCTATCTCACACATACATAGAGACATCCAGAAAATGTTAGGTTGCATTGTGAAATATCCAGTACCACACATGGACCATCAATGGCTACATAAACACACCACTACATCACTTTCATATGGACTTGACCTGGGAGGTTCATATTAATCACATACTGATTCAGAAATATCACTATTGCATAGTATGCCTTGTACTTTGTCCAATAAAGATTATTACAAGCTGTATTGCTTTGTAATGGACCAGATATAACAGTAATCTTAGCTTGAAATAGAAATATATGAAAACATTTTTAATTAATTTTGAACTTGCGCCTAGCAATTTCACCCCTCAAATTGCTCTACCAGCGCTGTAGATATTCAGTGCTGCGTCTGCACCCAAACTTGCTCCATAGACACAGCTTGACATCCTTGTTTGCATTGTTTTTTTGTTTGTATGATATGTATTAAGCTGCATGGCCAAAATAAGGTGAGTACTCACAGTTTGGCACGGGACAATGTTCCTGCTCTCATGCTTGCAAGTGAATGAGACTTTTCAAATTTCTTATCAACAATTGTTTCTCAGGTGTAGGCACGTCAGCCGCGGATCCCTTCTATACCATAACTAAAATAGCTAAGTCATCTGTTTTTAGGCAATTAGGGCGTGGCAATGACTAGCCATTCATACACAGGAGATTATATGGTACAATAGTGTTGAACATTTTTTTCTAAAAGATGACCCAACATATATACACCGACTTTCATCTTCAATTTGTTTTCAAAAAATTATGAACTCTACTAATATCATGCAAAAATGTGTATGTTATTGAGTCAGAGATGTTATGTTTCTTTTTTTTCATCCACTATGTTACTTGAAGATGTAGATACAGTCTACAAAAAAAAGGAGGACATGGCGGAGAAGATGTTGATGAGACACAGATTGAAGAGGAAGCAGTGGACATTGAGCAGCCTTCCAACATACAAGATTTCTTCAATAAAATATTACTGTAAAATCAACTAGTAGAAAACACCACCTATGAAATAAGCACAACCCTAACCCATCTTCTTCACACTTTCCAACATATTGAAACTACTCTGACGCTTTTCACCAACCTCATTGCACAATATGTCTACACTAACCCTCCTGACCCGATGCCACATGTTTCACATCCTGCCTCTATGCCACAGACTACCACTTCTTCCCATATGACACATGTTTCTTCTCTTTGCCCTATCCCTCATTTCCACACTCATGCCCTTCTGCCAAATTTCTCTCCTCAGGCCCCTATGCCCCAAGTTTACCATTTTTATCCTGCATAAGTTTACCCTCCTCATCCTCCGCAACTTTACCCTCCATATCTTCCCCAGGTTTCCCCCGTAGCTCCACTGCCATCTAAAGCTCCACTGCCATGTCCAGCCCCACTGCGCTCTGTTGTCCCACTGCATTCTGTTGCCTCACTGCGTTCTGTTGTCCCACTGCCCTTTGTTGCCCCTCCGCCCTCTGTTGCCCCTCCGCCCTCTGTTGTTCCACTGTGCTCTGTTGCCTCACTGCGCTCTGCTGTCCCACTCCGCTCTGTTGCCCCTCCACCCTCCGTTGTCCCACTGACCTCTGTTGCCCCTCCGCCCTCTGTTGGCCCACTGCGCTCTGTTGTCCCACTGCGCTCTGTTGTCCCACTGTGCTCTGTTGCCTCACTGCGTTCTGTTGTCCCACTGCCCTTTGTTGCCCCTCTACCCTCTGTTGCCCCTCCGCCCTCTGTTGTCCCACTGTGCTCTGTTGCCTCACTGCTCTCTGTTGTCCCACTGCGCTGTTGTCCCACTGCGCTCTGTTGCCCCTCCACCCTCTGTTGCCCCTCCGCCCTCTGTTGTCCCTCCGCCCTCTGTTGTCCCTCCGCCCTCTGTTGGCCCACTGCCCTCTGTTGTTCCTCTGTGCTCTGTTGCCTCACTGCTCTCTGTTGCCTCACTGCCCCCTGTTGCCCCTCCACCCTCTACTGCCCCACTGCCATGTGTTTTTTCAGCACTATTGAATCCACATCACAGGTAACCAGAAGTCAGCTCAAGCGAAACACCACTCATAGGCTTACACAGTAGACGACATAAACAAAATATTTGAAAGCTTTTAAAGCACACACCCACAAAGCACATGTCTGCAAGCGTGCAGGAACTATACAACATGCATATAATATTTAAAAACAAACAAGCATTGATAATGTTCACAGTCATGTGTTAAAAATGTTAAGAATGCATTAAATTTGAAAAGCAGAGACAATTTCAACATGCACACAAGTATACAGTGCTTGTAAAATATAATATAACAGAATGAACTTTCCTCTTTGGTATATAATAAACCTAAAATCCTCAGCAAACACTACTATAAACAATCCTTTTAACAAAATGCCACCATAGTAATCTCCCTCTGGCAGTCTTGTTATTTAACTAGATGATTGTGTGCAGGTGTGCAAGTATGCAGGTGAACAGTAAATTCTCCCATTAGATGGCGTGATTGTGATTGCTTTGTTTGGTTATCACTATCATCCGTGAGTTACACATGATCCCGAGCTGGTGCAAACCTTACATTTAAAAAAAGTCGTACTTCGGCATGCGCCGGATTTTGAATCAAACGTATCTGCGGGGAATGCCTTTAAAATACATTGCGTAAGAACATCCCGCTCCTTCCCCACCCCGTTCCACCCTTGAAAAGGTAAGCTGACGTAATTGTCCTTTGCGCTCAATGGTGAATTAGTTGTTGCTGCGATCTGTGGCGTATGGACCAGTTCTGTGTATGCGCAGAGTAATTGTGAGCATTACACACAATGTATCGCCAGTTACGCTACTTAATGAATCAGACCTCAACTAACTATACAGATTAGCGCACAATATTCAAAAATACCATGTTGCTCAGGCACACGGCTGTGCACCAATCAAAGCTGTATGTTACAATTCTCTAAGACATTAGGGGGCATATTTAATTAGGTCCAGAGATCGCAGTTACGCTCTGGAATGGACGTCGAAGTACCGCAATAATGCGGATTTCACTTTGCCCCACATAGGGTTGCAAAGGGAAATCCACATTGTTGCGGTACCTTTTTACCTTACGTAATGCATAGCAGACACGTAACCGCGATCTCCGTACTTAATTGAATATGCCCCCAGGAACGTTAGGTATGTCTAGATATATATTTTGAATTTTTTTAAAGAAGTTATACGGTGCTTATTTTGTTTGTTAAGGACCATTCTTTTAGACTGAGACTTTGAGAAAAAGATATCTGCACTTGGAAAAAAAAAGATGAAAAAGCTTTTACAAAACCATTATCTAACATTTTAATTGAGCATTGGTTAGTCTAATTGGAATTTAAATTGAAAGTGGGAATTGACAATTATTTTCTAGCTGAACTGTATGATGTTAAAACGTGGATAAAATAGTTCCTAAATTTACAGTTGAAAACAACTGTAGAAACCGCTCAGGCCGGTAAATATTTAGTAGCATCTGTCTCATATGTTAAATAACATTTTCCTGACATAATAAGATAACGTGCAAAAGTAGGTCACCAAAATGAGACAAAAGCAGACTTATTTCAATGACATATCAATGTTATACTGTGCAATGTTCTCATCGGTTAGATTCAATTCGTTATACCACATTTCTTTTGGTGTAATTGGTTACATTCTCCACACAATAAAAGTTTCTCGTTTTGTTCAGAAAGAAAAATAACAGCTCGGAAAGTACCAGATCTGATGAGGTTTTTTTCTTATAACTTGTATTTCACATTACAGAAACAGATATAATCATAAAAGTAAGGGAATTTAAAGGGTTTTTCCCCTAATTATTCCTGTTTTTCAATATGTAATGCTCATGAAATAAAATAAAAATATGTTTGTTCCACTGTGCTACAAAACTTTACTTATATGGACTAAAAAATAAAAAGGGTATTCCCTGT
Source organism: Mixophyes fleayi (assembly GCF_038048845.1). Classification (NCBI taxonomy): domain Eukaryota; kingdom Metazoa; phylum Chordata; class Amphibia; order Anura; family Limnodynastidae; genus Mixophyes; species Mixophyes fleayi. Next base: position 283,097,420 of record NC_134404.1, on the reverse strand, counting down.
GGAACTGACACATCACCAAGCTGGGAAAATTGGTCTGGTCATGAAGGTAGGAAAACCATCCAGACATGAAGTGGTTAAGCTATCATTTTTATTTCAAAGGCAATAAAAACCTTGAATGCTGAGTTTATGAGCTTACATTTCTTGAGCAAGAAGTAGAGACTCTTCACTCTACTCTGCTTGCCAACACCTTGATTTGCACTAGGGCTGGGCATGGGACCTGGATATTTGGGACAGGGAATAATCCCATTGGAATACCCTACTCACCATGGTACGGGTGAGGAGTCTAGCAAAAGAGAGACGAAACTGTAAAATGGTTGCTCACCGGAGAAAACAGACGCCTCTTCTTGATAGCCGTCTGCATGCTGCCATTTGGAACCTAGAGTCACAACCACCCCACAGAGATAGCTCCCTATCTCGAATGTGCCTCCCACACCAGCATTATTCTACAACTTAACAATAACAGCTAACAAAGCAGCGCCTGATCCTACCAACAGTCTATGTGATCAGCAGCTCTAACGCTACTACTTATACTGGGTGTAGTGCACTGCTCTAACTCACCCCACAGTTTTAAGGCACACAAATCACAAAATGCAGACGTTACTGGATAATAAAAGCATACCTTTAATGGGGGCCTCTATAGGATCTGGATCTTATAGAGGAATATGCTTAAGGTGATGCACAGTTAGGTACAATACATTAGCATACAGTACAGTGTATTACCTGCCAGCAACCACCTCACTAATGGTCACAGAACTATTATAAATTGCAATACGGAGTATATCATACAATGGTTGTCTGCCCATGCAAAGGGGACAGACAGAGTACGTTCTCACTATAGAGACTTTCACCTACAGCTCTGGTCCCTTCAAACCCACAGGCCACACACCTGCCTTACCCACAGGTCGTGGGTATGACATTCTTCTTCTTCAAGCTCCGCCGCCGAAATAACTAACCATGCAGGTTGCAGCGGATTAAATATCCACCATTGCGCTGAAGTCACAAGCCAAAAATACAAATGGCTGAAGGTGAGCCTGAATTGGCTTATCTTCCTGACCACTGATTGGGAGACAGTGGGAAGTGAGCCCTGATTGACTCACTTGTCAACTGTTGCTGGCGCCGAGACCTGCAAAGACGAAAAATGAACTTACCTATGCTGGATGCCAGGATAGGTAAGTGTAATCTTCTTCCCATCTTGAGCTTTCCTGTCTTTGCCCTCTTCACGGGCTCGGGATCACTGGACCACCTCCTCACAGCCTGCTGAGACCTGTTGTGTCACATAGGAAAAATACTGTAAACAAAACAACTAAACACAGACACAATAGAATTAGTCCTTTATGTAAAATAATTATTCCCCCAAACCCTTGTTCATCACTTTATTACCAAAGGGACTCTTTTCTTTCTTCTTGGACAAAACACATTAACATCGCCGAATTGCTCCAGCTCAAATGACAGGGCCTCACCTAAACAATACAGTGTAAGGGCGAATGTAGGGTTGGCTGGGCGAATGTAGGGTTGGCTGGCCCAGGGAGCAGTGTGGCCAGTTCTAGTTGAATGTTTTCAGGCTGACCTACTGCCCGCAGCTGCACACTGCAATGATTAGCCTGGTAGCCGAAAGACACTGAGATGATCCTGCCAAGCATCTCCGTGTGTGTTTTAAACAAAATTGAATTGGCTGGGCAGCATCATCTTCCTGCTTCTCATCTGCCAGAGGCAGCCATGCATTGTGTGGCTGCACATTTACTAGGTAAGATAGTGCCATACCCAGTAGCACACTGATTTGTGGATGGTGTTGGCCAGTCTCCAATCAGAATAGTTTGAGGTCTCCACACTCTAATGTCTGGAACTATCCAACAATTAGAGTGCAGGATACTGCCACATGTCCTGTTCATCACACTGAGAGACAGCAAGGGACTGTAGGAGGGGTAAATAATTTAATTGGGTCGCCCCCCACAGATCTGGGGTCTGATTTTTACACCAATAGATATTAGGGTGTTCCACTGCTCCAAACTAACTGGGATGGGGGGCACTATGCTACACCTACACCACCCTCCTAAAAACAAAATCTAGATCCACCCTTAATCCAGAGTGGCTGTGTTCTGCATGGTCAGAGCTAGAGAAAGCCATTGTGGCTAGACCCCACTTGGGGTCTGAATGAATGTCGCTGTAGCAGTTTGCATTCATTGATACATTTTATGTATCAATGTGCCCTTGGTCCTCCTGCCATGCCCCAACGTATGACTGCGCAAAGCGGCTATTCCGACACAAGTATGGTTAATATTTGCTCTTTCCTTCATATTCACCTTGATACATAGAACACTAAGCATTTTGTCCAGCATATCTATATGTACCCCGATACAAATAGGTACAGTATACAAAATTATCTTTTTATGTTTATAATTATGCTAATTTTAAACCAAAGAATACATAGCAAAAAAATCAAACAAGTAAAATAAAATTAATTGAATCATAAGATTCGTAGATTTAACAAATACATAACTTGTTTTAGTAGTACTGTTCCAAAAGTAACTAATTACAATAAATCACAATTCTGTTTGAAACAATCATGACTCAACCAAAAATTAATGAAAGGGATGAAACATAAAATAAGGTTTGGTCATACATATGGAGGTATATTTACTAAACTGCGGATTTGAAAAAGTGGAGATGTTGCCAATAATAACCAGATTCTAGCTGTCATTTTGTAGAATGTACTAAATAACTGATAGCTAGAATCTGATTGGTTGCTATAGGCAACATCTCCACTGTTTCAAACCCGCAGTTTAGTAAATATTCCCTCTGATGTTTTAATACTCTTCCTAGGTCAAAGTCTCACAGAAAGTTTGAATTATATTGATCCAAAACTGGACTTTTTAGTTTTCAGGTGATCCAGGTCAGGCAGTAGAGCAAGCAGCCTCTGGTAGGGTGTCCCAAAACTTTAGTGTACTAAAACATGATGGCAACATGTTGAAACAAACACCCAAAGTGAAATCAAGGGAAACTAGAGATCTATTGAAAGCTGTACAAACAAGCAAGCAGCCAAGGTAATGCCTCCCTTTTTAACAATTCTTAACTGAAGCCGGTCTTAACTTTGTGTTGGAATGACTATTCAATCAAGTTAAATCAGTTTTACAAGCAGACTTGAAAGCCTCTAAGACGATTCTATCACACAAAAAAAATTCTCGGGGAGTACAAACACCCTAGATTGTGGGTATGAATACTTAGTAAAATCTGAAAATACAGTACAAAAAAATATACATAGGCTCTGAGATGCTAACATCCAGCTGGGGTTACATCCAGGACCGGATTAAAGGAATGGAGGCCCCTGGGCTAAGGGGGCCTACATTCCCCGTGAGGCCCCTTTGTAAATCGGGGGCGCCCTCGCATCGATCAATAGTGCCGCTGAGCACTGTCAAGGGCCCCCTGGTTGCCCAAGGCCCCTGGGCTGTAGCCCAGTTAGACCTCGAGTTAATCCGGCTCTGGTTACATCTAGAAGATCTTGATGACAGTTTAAGACTAAGCAACCTAAGAATTTGCCATATATGAAAGGGCATCATATACCTGCAGGACTACTTAACAAAACTGTTTAAGCATATGTGCAATATTAAGTCCCATCAGAATATATGGCAAGAAAAATTCACCACTCTCAATACTATAATCATTAATAAAAATACATGTTGTTGTTTTTTTTTTGTTGTTTTGCATACTGTACATAAACTGCTTTTTTATAATTTCTCTTACTTGCATACACATGTTCTGTCATGCATCAGTATCAGTCAGCTCTTACACTTGCCCTGTGGCTCATGAAAGTGATATGGCTAAAAGACACACACACCTCAGAAATGCCCAGAGCTGAAATTGGATGAATCTGCTGGTGCTCAACATTGACACGCCCTTACTGTATTTTGCCTACATGCATCTGCCCCTTCCCGACCCCATTACATTTCCCATTTGCGACTGGAGATGAATTTGGTGCAATTGCGTTCGCTGATGTAAAGTCCATTTCTGAGCATGCGCAGAGCAATTTCACGCAAGATACAGAACGCAATGGTACTTATGTGCGAAGATGAATCAGGCCCAAAATGTTTACTTAATAATAAATAATTAAAACATAGTAACCCCGTTATGAAGTAAATCTATAATTGTGTCCCCATTGAATAAATGAAAATATTATATTGGCCTTATTAAGTAAATAAATAAATAATAGTGCAATTTTTACAAAACCAATTAATTGTCCCCTTAATTTTCATGTAATACAGTGGTAATTTTAATTGGAATTTTCTTGTGTTCTTGATCTGATGTAATCCTTATTGATAAAAAATGAAAAGAATCTCATACACAAAGCAGACTCTTCCTGATACATAATGATTTAATATCCAGTAAAACTGCTCATTTAATAGACGGACATATCCATAAGAGATCGCTACCCAGTTGATGCATCTCTTAAAGAATGACCAGTATCCATTCTTAAACATAATGGGCCTGATTCATTAAGGAAAGTAAAGCAAAAAAAGGAGTAATTTTGCACTTTGGCAAAACCATGTTGCATTGGAGGGGAAGGTAAATTTAAAATGTGGGGGCAGAGTTATAGTTTGGATAGGGCATTTCCTAGATCAACTTTAAATTTCAGTGTAAAAATAAAGTTATCAAGTATTTGTGTGCTACATGAAAAAAACAGCCAGTATTCATCATATATGCAAAATAATAAAATAATTTGCACTATATGCAATGTAACATGGCTTGTCCAGGAGAGAATTTGCTCCTTTTTTTGTCTTACTTTCCTTAATGAATCAGGCCCAATATCCCCCAACTCGTTACCTCCATCCTGCACAAGATCTGAGTCTCTCATCCACACTCATTACCTGCTCCCTTTCCTGGTTGCAAGATCCACTTGTAAAGTTCCTTCCCTCGCTCAATAAGACGTTCCTCTAGTCTTCTAACCTTCAAGCGTTCTCTTAAAAACCTTCAGGCAAGCTTATAAAATTCCTCAACCACCCTCTTAACCTCCCTAGGTTACTTTATTACCACGCTTTACAAATGTTCACACAAGACAACAACCCTTTGACCAACATTGCTGTGTGACTGGCCCATATAGCCTACTAAGCACTTTTTACCTTTGCATTCTGGCTGGACCAATATTGTAGCATTTAACCTCATGTATTAAACTCGCATTGTCCCATAGATTGTAAGGGTTCTCTTACCTCTCTATTTGTATTACCCAGAACTATTTTATTGCCGTGTTTGATGATAATAATACCTCTGATTTATTGTTGTTAATATTTATATGATACTAATATGTGTCTCATTTTTAATGAAAGAGCACATATATGTAGAAGAATATGAAGATCATAAAGTCAAAAAAATCTGAAATCTCTATAATGACATTGCAGCATTCCTGCCAAATGTATGTGGTACCAACAATTTTGCTGACAGCTTGCAGTTCTGCTGATGACCTGAACTCCTCTCTGAGTTGTTGTGCTGCAGTAGACTACTGTCTGAACATTTGTGTATGTTTATTGTACTATCTGCCTATATACAGTACGTCAGCCAGCCCTGACACTTTTATCCAGATTATTGATGCTTCCCAGCTTTGCATTTCTTATCCTGTGACGGGATCCTTGTTCCTGTTTGACTACCTGCTGGTGTGTTGACATTGCTATCGTGTATGACCTGCTAATGTCAGACTACCCACTCTTTATGCCAACACAGCTTTCATCTGACTACCTCTTCCACTGTATGGACCTGCTTACATCTCACTACCTACTCTGCGCATCAAGACATGCTACTGAACTGTTTATGGAGCTATAATAAACATTATAAACTGTATTATTACACCTTTGATTTGTATGTCCCCTTTGTCTGTGCATGGTACTGTGCAGCAGAGAGTCTAGAGGAAAGTTTAACATCCTCATACCAGTGTAAAGTATTGTAACGTCCGCTACTATCATTACCAATAAAGATTGTCTAATGCGATTAATGTGGTTCCAACGCACAAGAGATTTAATAGCAAAATATAACGAAGTATAACAAATTCAGTATAAGAAAGTATAACATATACATTACGCAGTGCACTGGAATCCAGTAACAGCCCTCTATCCTGAAGTCTGCTTGGTGAGAGAGACTGTTGCTGGGTCAGTGCCTGTTTATATGCAGTTTGGATTGAAAAAAAAACAGTAATGATGTCACAATGTATACAAAGATAACACCAAGATCTTTCTTTATTGGTCCAGGGGTCAAGTCATTCCAGTACAATGCAGGTCATAGGTCAGTTCAAACGATGCCTTTCCAAAGGTGGGGGCAACTCACTCCAACAGCTGCATAAGTGTCTTCCCGCTGAAAAACTAGTTTAAATCAACTCATTAACTTTTGAGAATCAATGCTATACTAATCATAACTAGCGACCACTATGTGTGATCGCTACTCCGATGATTCGGATTCCTGCTGCTAAAATGTGGATTAATATAAGACCAAACAAAAAAGACAGTTGTCAGCGCTTATCCTTTAAACTGCATATCTGTGTGTGTCTAGCAAAATGAAAACATGAGGTATTAGTTCATATTTTGATCAAAAGACTTAAGCCTGCATCCCAACGTCAAGGGTACCTCATTATATGCAGGTCCTACACTGACCTATATGCTTTAAACACTATTAAAATGCAGTTAAAATCAGATGCACTCACCTCCCAGGTATAGGGGTTTACAACTAGCAAAGGCTGGCTTGTGAGCCACACCCAAATGTGCCTTAAATAGGCTTGATGGACAGCTGCTATGACAAAAAGGCAATATTTTAAATCAAAACCAGAGAAAAATAAGCCCGCACTCGGTATATCCCACATTATATATTGTACCAGCTGCTTGGCAATAAGCCCGCGCTCGGTATATCCCATATTGTATGTGGTACCAGCTGCGTGGCAATATAAATGCCCATATATGTATACAAAACAAAAAAGACAGTTGTCAGCGCTTATTCTTTAAACTGCATATCTGTGTGTGTCTAGCAAAATGAAAACATGAGGTATGTAACAGATTCTGGATACTATATTACTAATCTTGATTAGCACTGGCTTACCTGAGGTGCGGAGTCTAACGATCTCCCCGGTGTTCACCAAGAACCGCCGCAAGGCGGGGTGGGCTTCGCTGCCAGGAGTCGCAGGTCGCGGTCCCCAGGTTCGCCTTAAGATGTAGTACAGCGGAGTGGAGCGGTGGTAGCGGAGTCAAACAAGCCGGTTCGGTACACAGGAATGGAGTCAGGCAGAATCAGAAGGCAACTCGGAGTCAACAAGCCAGGTTCGGTACACGGGTCACAAGAATAGGAGAATGGTCTGCAAGCCGGGTCGGTACACAGGGAGAAGGAGAGCCAGGGAAGTCAAACAGGCAGAGATCAGCACACAGGAAGACACTGGAAACTGGAAGACACTGCAATCCACGAAGAGCAGGAGCCAGGAACAGGTAAGTGTTGCTCTGACACTCAGCGAGTGTCAGAGTGAGGTTTTTATACTGAAGGGGATTCAAAATCCCCGCCTCTAGGGTTGTGGTCATGTGACCGCCTCCGGGTGCGGTCACATGGTCCTGAATGCGGAAGTGCGGCTGGACGGAGCGGTGGGGATCAGGTAAGTCCGTGACAAGGTATTAGTTCATATTTTGATCAAAAGACTTAAGCCTGCATCCCAACGTCAAGACCAAACACCATACATTTCTTAGGACCTGAACAATAAGTACCTTTTAATGTAGGTTTATCTTTGTGTAAATAATCTCTAATTCTTAATAATAAAAGAATGTGAGTTGGAACTTTATTAAATGTGAACTATTTACAAAAGAAGCAGTTAGTGTAAATGTATTTGCTCTGATTGCCCCGTGTGATTGTGTACTTAACCCTGGCATGATGTAGCGCACTAATCACAATCGCACATGAAACTATTACAATCAATACTTTATTAATTTAGAACGACTTCATTCAATTATACGACTTCTACAGTATCCTGTGGGCACAAGTAAGTAGCTCAATAGCAAAATAAGACAGGAAGGTGATAGGGGACAACCTTCCCTTCTGTACTGATAGCCAGAAAGTAAATATTAGCAATAAACTTCAGAAAAGGGTCATGAAAGACAAATGTATAGGTAATTTAGTCAGAGGTTATTTATATAAGTAATTAGTTAGCAATTAGTGATAGTTTAATAAAACTGTGCAGCTGATAGTAACTATCCTGGAATAAATCCAGATTTGTCAGAAGGAATACATTTACTTGACATCAGAAATTTATATTCTGAATTTAGTAAGGGTATGGGTCTATATAATAGACCATTTTTTAGAATGAAGGATATGATAGTCAGTTCCAACATTGCTTTTTATTTCTCTGATCAATAACATGTTGAGTATAGAAATAGGAAAACAGAAACAAAAGGCTTGAGGAGATCCATTTCAGTTGTCCCCTGGACCCTAATAATACCCCATTCATACTGCACCAAAATCCCGGGTTTTTGCCGGGGCGAGCTCAAACGACCCGGGTCTTGGTGCAGTATGAATGGTACAAGTCAAAAATCTCGGGTCTAAAAACCCGGGTCTTCAACCTGGGATTTATCGAGGGGTAATTCCCGGGTCGGACCCGGGTTGCCTGCACTATGAATGGTGCAACCCGGGTTTTTCAACCCGGGTTGCATAGAAAACAAGCTGATTGGCTGTTTGCCTGTCTCTGGAGGATGATGTCATCGGTGGGAGCCCGTGGAAGAAGAAAAAACCAGTCACCTTTCAATGACATCACAATTTTTCAGCCAATGAAAACTGCTCTGGTGATGACTCCCACAAATTGCCAGGGCACAGACTTGTGCAGTATGAATGGGGTCAACCCGGGAAATTCCCGGGTCCGAGGTGCAGTATGAATGGTGTTTCTGAGCTGGGACGCTCCGAGCCAGGGCAAAAACCCGGCTTGAAAAACCCGGGATATTGCCGGGGCGGCAGTATGAAAGCGGTATAATACAACTGTGAACTATATCAAACTAAACGTATGTAGGTACTAGTTGTCTGGATGTATTGCAGTATCTAAAAAGTGTCTTTTCCTTAAAATCTCTCTGGGATAAATTCTCCTTCTACCTACTATGCATGATCCAACAATACATTAGTGACCTTACAAGTAATATAGATATTAATAAGTGATGCAGAATGGAAAAGGAAATCTATCCTAAAAGAAATCAGGGAGTTATGTGAGCAAAATCAGACACATTTACTTTTTCCAGTCTTCATGGACCTGTTAGATTAAGTTGCAATTAAATTTTACTAAGTGATTTAAACTCAAATCTTCCATTTTACATACATAAATTATATTGATCAGTATTCAAACAAGAAACATCCAGAACTAGCTTGGGTTAGACTAAAATCCCATGAAAAACAGAGGTGTGTTTTATTTTTAACACAAATCACAGTGGCAAGCTATAACAATGTTTGTAGTTACCATTATCAAACCTCAGGGTCAGCAGTCACTTATATAGCATAAAAGTATCAGGGAAAGCAGAGACTACAGCAGCTGCATGTCTGTCCCCACTCCGGACATGGCACTCCTTACCTCTCACGGCAAGCCACTTCTCATGGCTTGCCCTCTGCTACTGTTCTTCCGTCTTTGTCCGACTAGCTCAGGCTCTCTGATGGAAGTCTCAGGCCAGCATCCTTCGTTGCCTAGCAACTAATTCCGGCGGTTCTACGCATGTGCAGACTTTGTAATTCAATCCCTGAGCTACTGCCGATGTCATCCAGCCCCGGCGTTAAATCAATAGGACCCACGATTAATACTTAGGCCTTCCTCCAGCCCCAACATTAAAATAATAGTATTCACATTTAAGAAATAGATCTATATCCCTCCAACCAACCCCAACATTAAAGTAATAGTATTCCCATTTAATAAATAAACCTATTTCCCGGTAGCATGGTGGCTAAGTGGTTAGCACTTCTGCCTTACAGCACTGGGGTCATGAGTTCAATTCCCGACCATGGCCTTATCTGTGAGGAATTTGTATGTTCTCCCCGTGTTTGCGTGGGTTTCCTCCCACACTCCAAAAACATACTGGTAGGTTAATTGACTGCCAACAAAATTGACCCTAGTATGTGTGTCTGTCTATCTGTGTCTGTGTGTGTGTGTTAGGGAATTTAGACTGTAAGCCCCAATGGGGCAGGGACTGATGTGAGTTCTCTCTACAGCGCTGCGGAATTAGTGGCGCTATATAAATAAATGGTAATAATAATAATAATTCCCCTCCCTCCACACAGCCCCAGCAATAAATTAATAGCATTTACGTTTAATAAATATACCTATTTCCTGCAACCGTCACTACTATTAAATAATTCATATTCACATTTAATAAATGGACCTCATGCTCCTCAAACTCAGCCCCACATTCAATTAATAGCCCCCAAACCACCCCATCTTAATAGTCCCCACTATAAAATGAAATTGCCCCACCATCACCCCACAAACAAAATAGCACCCATTAATTAGCCCCCACCTACCTCACACACACACTATATTGCCACAAGCCCCCTGTGCCATCACACACACATTACTGTGCCCCTTCATCACCATGCTGTGTCTCCTTATGGTCACACTGCACCCTCCATGCAGCTTTTGCTCCCCCCTTCTCCTGGCCCCCATTTATCACCCTGTGCCATGCTGCTTTTGCTCCCCTCTTCTTCTGGTCCCCCTTCATCACCCTGTGCCATGCTGCTTTTGCTCCCCCCTTCATCACCTTGTGCCATGCTGCTTATGCTCTCCCCTTCATCACCCTGTGCCATGCTGCTTATGCTCTCCCCTTCATCACCCTATGCCATGCTGCTTTTGCTCCCCCCTTCATCACCCTGTGCCATGCTGCTTTTGCTCCCCTCTTCATCACACTGTACCATCCTGCCCCCCCCCTTCATCACCCTGTGCCATCCTGCTCCCCCATTCACTCTGTGCCATCCTGCTCCCCCTTCACTCTGTGCCATGCTGCACCCCCTTTCATGACTCTCTGTCATGCTGCCCTCCCCTTTCATCACTCTCTGTCATGCTGCTTCCCACCCTTTCATCACTCTGTCATGCTGCTCCCCGCCCCTTTCTTCACTCTGTGTCCTGCTGCGGGGCCCCCCTCCCTCCCTCCATTCATCACTATGCACCATCCTGCTTTCCTCTCCATGCCTCCGCTCCGTTCCTTATCTTACTGTTTTATTGGCTTCTTCTCTTCTCTTCTTCTGTCTTCTTTCTTGCTTCTCTCTGCGCCACTCCTCACTGAATGTCGGGCCTGGCGTGATGATGTAAATATTCCTATAATACCTTAACAGTAAATAGTCATTAATGCTCCTTTTGCAGTAAGGACAGAATTAAGATTCCATACATAATACATTTCTGCTTCATTAATATAATTCAATTATTATTATTTTATAGATGGCAAAGTTATGCTCACACTTTGCAACTCTGAAGATTATTACACGATTATAGGAGTACAATTACGTTTAGCAGCCACAACCACTTACAGTAAACATCATATGATTTATGTAGTTTGAGTTACTGTAGGTTAGATGTTATTTAGGTTACTTTTATATCTATCTTCGATTATGAATCTGCTATCACTTGAAGCATACCTCCCATCCAGGGGCGGATTGGGAACTTAAAGTAGCCCTGGAAAAAAATATTGAAGTGGCCTCATGTCGGCGGGACCAAAATAACTGTAGGTGGGGCCCACACAAAAGCAGGCGGGATTTAGAAGTACAGGAATTTGGTTGTACTGTAGTAACATTTAGGAAAACCTAGATGTGATGACTTTACACACAGTGGGTCATCTCTAAAGCCATGCAGGGCAAATGTATAGTATACTATAGGCAGCCCCCTCTTAGTATAGTGTAAGTAGACCCCAATAGTATAGTATAGGTAGCCCCCCTTAGTATAGTATAGGTTGCCCCCCTTAGTATAGTATAGTATAGGCAGCCCCTCTTAGTATAGTATAGTAAAGGTAGCCCCCCTTAGTATAGTATAGGTAGCCCCCCTTAGTATAGTATAGGTAACCCACCTTAGTATAGTATAGGTAGCTCCCCTTAGTATAGTATAGGCAGCCCCCCCTTAGTATAGTATAGGTAACCCACCTTAGTATAGTATAGGTAGCTCCCCTTAGTATAGTATAGGCAGCCCCCCCTTAGTATAGTATAGGTAACCCACCTTAGTATAGTATAGGTAGCTCCCCTTAGTATAGTATAGGCAGCCCCCCCTTAGTATAGTATAGGCAGCCACCCCTTAGTATAGTATAGGACCCCCCCCTTAGTATAGTATAGTATACTAAGCCCCCCTCACTTACCTTCAGTTGCTCTGAGCAGCGTCTCTTCTCACATCAGGCAGACAGGAAGTGAAGTCAGACTTCCTGTCTGCCGAACAGCACCGTGGGAGCCTAGCAATTGGCTGCCTGTTGCTGCCCACTGAACATCAATATTTTAGATTGCTTTCCTGTACGTGCCTCCCCCCGCCGCATTCAAACGCGCCCCCCCCCCCCCCCCCCCCCCCGGGAAAATCTGAGGTGGCCTCCAGGTGGCCTTGTTAGGCCATCGGCCTACCGGGAAACTTCCCTGTAAGGTCTATGGCCAATCTGCCCCTGCTCCCATCTGTCCCTATTTTGGCAGGACATTCTGATTGGCGAGCTGCAAAAATGTGTGTGTTTTACCCAAAAATGGGTGGAGTTTACCCTACAGTTTGATTATGTGTGGGTGGAGTTTTAACAGAATAGGGGTGGGGCTTATTTTGTTACAATTTCACGATTCTAAATGTTCAGTTACATTTTATTACCCACACAAAAACTGCATTAAAGAAAAGGCAGGTTACAGACACGATTATCCCATGGACTATATACCAACATATTACCAAATGTATGGAACACAAACCTGAATCCAGATGTGTCCAAAAAGAGACCCTGTACATGGCACAAAGGAGTTTCATTACTGTACTCAGGATTTGGTTTTCATGTCCAAGTTTAAAATGAAAGGTTTAAAATTTTGCATTAATTTGAATTTTTTTTTAAAAAAAAATCATTACAAGAAAAAAATCTATAAAATGTGCCTTTTATTCTGTCTTTGTGCAGGTGGTGAAGCAGCTAATGAATAATTGCATAAATCTTCTTACTGCGGATCTGATGATGTCCCACAGATTCCGCCAGGTACTCTGTCTCCCGCTCCTTTCTTCGCCCCGTCCCTCTACCACATCGCTCTGGCCGCCGTCATCTCCATCAAGATCTATATCGACGCAAACTTCTACTTCTACTTGATTTGTGATTTCAATTTCAAGTAACTCTGCATTTGACACACTAGTGAATAGGTTTACTCTGTCGCCCTCCGTCATAATCTTCCAGGAACTGAAACTTAAGCTTGTCTGCCAGATCACCAACTGAGTGACCACTAAGCTCAGCCAGTGATACTAACGCTGTTAAACTGCATTTCTATGCAGTGGTGAAACTACCATTGGTGCAGCAGGTGCAGTGCACAAGGGCCCATGGAGATAATAGGGCCAGCTGCATGGCAAATGCAGAGGGTCGGGGGCCTCGGTTCCCTCCTCTCCGCCTACCTGCACTGGGGCCCTCAGCTCGCTAGTTCCACCTCTGTGTGTAATTATGTTAGTGATGACATGGCTAAATGAGACATGGACAGTGTTATGACGAGATGGACAGTGTTATGAAGAGATGGACAATGTTATGACGTGAAGGACAGTGTTATGAGGAGAAGGACAGTGTTATGATGAGATGGACAGTGTTATGAGTGACGAGATGGACAGTGTTATGATGTGAAGGACAGTGTTATGATGTGATGGACAGTGTTATGAGTGACGAGATGGACAGTGTTATGATGTGAAGGACAGTGTTATGATGTGATGGACAGTGTTATGAGTGACGAGATGGACAGTGTTATGATGTGATGGACAGTGTTATGATGTGATGGACAGTGTTATGAGTGACGAGATGGACAGTGTTATGATGTGATGGACAGTGTTATGATGTGATGGACAGTATTATGACGAGAATGACAGTGTTATGACGTGAAGGACACTTATGACGAGAAGGACAGTGTTATGATGTGATGGACAGTGTTATGACGAGAAGGACAGTGTTATGATGTGATGGACATTGTTATGACGAGAAGGACAGTGTTATGATGTGATGGACATTGTTATGATGAGAAGGACAGTGTTATGAGTGACGATATGGACAGTGTTATGATGTGAAGGACAGTGTTATGACGAGAAGGACAGTGTTATGATGAGATGGACAGTGTTATGATGTGATGGACAGTGTTATGACGAGAAGGACAGTGTTATGACGAGATGGACAGTGTTATGATGTGAAGGACAGTGTTATGATGTGATGGACAGTGTTATGATGAGATGGACAGTGTTATGATGTGATGGACAGTGTTATGACGAGAAGGACAGTGTTATCACGAGATGGACAGTGTTATGACGAGATGGACAGTGTTATGATGTGAAGGACAGTGTTATGATGAGAAGGACAGTGTTATGACGAGAAGGACAGTGTTATGATGTGATGGACAGTGTTACGACGAGAAGGACAGTGTTATGACGAGAAGGACAGTGTTATGATGTGATGGACAGTGTTACGACGAGAAGGACAGTGTTATGACGAGAAGGACAGTGTTATGACGAGATGGACAGTGTTATGACAAGAAGGACAGTGTTATGATGTGATGGACAGTGTTATGATGAGAAGGACAGTGTTATGACGTGATGGACAGTGTTACGATGTGAAGTTCAGTGTTATGATGTGAAGTTCAGTGTTATGATGTGATGGACAGTGTTATGACGAGAAGGACAGAGTTATGACGAGAAGGACAGTGTTATGACAAGAAGGACAGTGTTATGATGTGATGGACAGTGTTATGACGAGATGGACAGTGTTATGATGTGAAGTTCAGTGTTATGATGTGATGGACAGTGTTATGACGAGAAGGACAGTGTTATGACGAGAAGGACAGTGTTATGATGTGATGGACAGTGTTATAATGAGAAGGACAGTGTTATGATGTGAAGGACAGTGTTATGATGTGATGGACAGTGTTATGACGAGAAGGACAGTGTTATGATGTGATGGACAGTGTTATGATGTGATGGACAGTGTTATGATGATAAGGATAGTGTTATGACGTGATGGACAGTGTTACGATGAGAAGGACAGTGTTATGACGTGATGAACAGTGTTACGACGAGAAGGACAGTGTTATGATGAGAAGGACAGTGTTATGATGTGATGGACAGTGTTATGATGATAAGGATAGTGTTATGACGTGATGGACAGTGTTACGATGAGAAGGACAGTGTTATGACGTGATGGACAGTATTACAACGAGAAGGACGGTGTTATGATGAGAAGGACAGTGTTACGATGAGAAGGACAGTGTTATGATGTGATGGACAGTGTTATGATGATAAGGATAGTGTTATGACGTGATGGACAGTGTTACGATGAGAAGGACAGTGTTATGACGTGATGGACAGTGTTACGACGAGAAGGACAGTGTTATGATGAGAAGGACAGTGTTATGACGTGATGGACAGTGTTACGATGAGAAGGACAGTGTTATGACGTGATGGACAGTGTTACGATGAGAAGGACAGTGTTATGACGTGATGGACAGTGTTACGACGAGAAGGACAGTGTTATGATGAGAAGGACAGTGTTACGATGAGAAGAACAGTGTTATGATGTGATGATGTGAAGACATAAATGAAAGAAAACAGGAAGTGATTGAATGAAAGTCTGTGGGACTGAGAGGCAATGTCGTCATGTGTGATTAAGTGAGCAAAGTGTGAATATATCGGTGTCAAATAAATTTCTGTATGAACTCCAAAAACATACTGGTAGGTTAATTGGCTGCTAACAAATTGACCCTAGTATATGTGTGTGTGTGTGTTAGAGAATTTAGACTGTAAGCCCCAATGGTGCAGGGACTGATGTGAGTTCTCTGTACAGCGCTGCGGAATTAGTGGCGCTATATAAATAAATAGTAATAATAATAATAATATGAAAAGGAAGTTCATTCAACTTGTTCTCATTGAAATCAATACTCTTAAAATAATAACAACTTCTGTACAATGTCATCAATGTTTATTTGTAACTAACTAGATATATATTTGGACACTTTGGTTTCCTCATAGCCAGATGTAAACATTTCAACATTATATATACAAACATTATTAATATATTAATAATTAATATATTATTTGCAGGTCCGGATTTACATTTGTTGCTCCCTTACTTTCCAGCACTCTGCTGCTCCATCCTAGTGCCCCACTGTCCTTACTACCATTATGTCAAATCACAAGAATTAATGTAAATCAGTTACCATAAATTTTAGTTACAAAATCTTCCAACATCACAGACAGCATGAACAACTGATGTATATTTTCCAGCGCCCATGTGTCCAGAGTGTTGCAATAGCTTATAGCTATAATCTTGTGGGAACGCAGTAGTGCAAGTGATTCAGTTTGGCTATTTGGCTGGGGCACAGGGGCAGGCTGGGCTGGGGGGCATCTGCCCCCCGCGCCAGTCCCATAGTGGGCCACCTTGGGCTGGGTCACTTTTTTTCCCTTTAAAGCTGCTGAGTCGAGTCTTGCCCCCCCCGGGCAAAAACTTGCCAGCCCTCCCCTGCTGGGGCAGTCTCTTAATAAAAGCAAAAATACAATAAAGGACACTCATTGGGCCTAAACCATTAAGGCACGTATCTGTTGGTTTTTAGCGTATCGTATGCAAAATTATTCTACGTATGCCGCAAACTGGGAGATTCGGCCATGAATACAGCTCCGTCTGCTGCGAGCGCAGAGGCATCGGACACTTACTACAGCCTACAATTTCGGGGAGTGATAAGTAACATTAATTGCTTTTTTTTTTTTTTCTGTGCGTTCTCTCGAGATGTTATATTTCATTTTATATTGTACGTATCCTGCAGTGTCTGGTCTAGTAGAGTAAAACTCACCCGTAGTCATCACCACCCATATTTTTAGATCCGTTTCTTGTTGACTTCATGAGTGCGGAGAGACGATTTATGTGCGGTTTATAACAAACGCACAATGCGCTGAGTACGCGTACCTTAATGACTCAGGCCCACTGTGTCTCATGGTGGGAGTGTGTGAATTAACATGTCAGATGAAGAATCATTCTGTAGCAGACTTGTGTTCCCCTAGCATTTTGTTCCATTTACATTTCTGTGCATACTCCATATGTGTAGCTGCATTCCAGTCATTCCCTCTCAGGTCTTGCAGCTGTTTCTGTGGGCTGGGCAGTCTCCTCTTTGTTAATGACCGTTAATCACCAAACAAGAGTGGGTTCCCTTATTCTCCAGAGGTATGCTGCAGACCTGGGGGGAATGCAGAAGCATGAAGGAAAAAGAAACTTACATTTATTTCTACAAGCCTCCAGAATCTTCCTATTACACATTTGCAAAACTCTGTATCTCTCTTTTAATCTGGACCAAAGACCAATATTATTTCTCGGATTCCTCATTTCAGGTCAAGATTTATCTTCAAGGTGTATTTCTGGAATTTTCCTGTCAATAGTTACTTTATGTGAAAATATTTTTTGAGCCTTTATTTTCACATTAAACATGTATTATTAAAATGATTGTGTAAGCTCTTATGGCTAATAAAATTGTTACTGTCACCTGTGATGCTCACTTTTCATAGCTTGCTTCTGAGAGATGTAGATGTTATTAAAACAAGAAGTGCGAGTGACTTTACGATAATTTCATCATCATGTTGCTGCTTACGCAATGTTCACTAAGTGGGTGGGGTTTGAAAATGCTATTCATCTAATCAAGTGGGCGGGACAAAGCATATGATTACTATCATTTTGTCATCACTCCCCTATCCACTCTGTAGTCAATGACGTAGACGAGGCTTGAAGAATTAATTTGCATCATCACAGCACATCCTCACTGAGCTTGCAGGCCCTGCTTAGTCGTGTATCTGAGAGGTCTCACCCTTATGTGGGAACCTCCTGGACATCCTGGGAGAGTCGGTAACAAATGGTATTTGTGAAGATGCCAGGTTTATCTGGCACAATTATACTTACTTCTCGCTGGCTGTCCACCCAGGGGTGCCTTACTATGCCAGGGAAGCATACCCAGTACCTCCTAGGGTTCTTATAGTCACTCAGGCAAATGCAGTTAAAAAAGTACAACAGTGTATTTATTGTAATAAAAGCAATCACTAGAATACTATATACAAACAGTAAATAAATGCCAGGCAGGATTACCACATTATCTGTCCCTTACCTCACTAGCTTAGGGAGTTACAGTCATATGGATGTCCTGTTCTGCTCAGTCCAGCAGAAGTCTAGACTTTGATGCTGGAGCTCTTTCCAGGATGAAAGCAAAAAGATCACCAACCTCCCCTGTGTCTTACTCTTTCCTCTATACCTTGAAATTTCCTCACAATCCAGGGGTTGGGTCAGGGGTGGCCTTAAATAGTGGGATCCTCTGAGAGTGGCTGTCTGTCAAAAGAGGCTGATACAGGGCTGTCACTTCTCATCCCAATACATCCCTTAGTGCCCTGCTGGCCTGACTCTAAAGTGTCTGCTGAATAAAACCTGGGACACTGGGGGCATACTAAGGTTAATTAAGTGGCAAGGCCAAGATGATTAAATGACATTCCCAGTATTAACTCCTTACAAGTTTCTTAGCCAGAACTAGCTTCCAGCTGATCAGTACTTCCTATAGAGAGAGGGGAGATTGAATGTAGCTACAGCCCCATCACCTGTATCCTGGAACTGGACCCCACCCGATCCTTACCAATAATCCATCTGGATTCAATTTAAGAGCAATGTATAACAAACGGTATCACTGCAATATCAATTATACACATTTTACAATGGGTAGGAAAGAATGACAAAATCTCATATATAAGCATGGCTACAATGTCCCCTTATCCCCCATGTATTGAGACACTGCATTTGCACTCTGGAGAGCTGGAACCACTAACAGGGTTATAAAGGTACATGTTGTTATGCTGCACATTTTGTGAGAAATGAGGGAAAGGCTGGTTAAGGCGATATCAAACTCGTTTCCTCACAGTATTATTAGAGAAACTACTATATCTATATAGATGGATCATTCATAACCTCAAAATCCTGGACAGTATTCTCTGTATTATTTGGAATAATACTTGGCAGATTAATAGCATACTCAACTCTGTAAAGATCTGTAAAATATCCAACTTCCCCTTCAGCAGCTATCTTCATCGCAGGCTAATAGCAGACTCTTAAATTTAATTCATTGTAACCATTTGATTCCTAAACATCTTTAGATAGACCTTTGTTGCTGGGTTTGTGGCAAGAGCAGGGTTCCGGGCATAATGATAGTAAAGGTACAGTCTGTCTCACCCAGAATATGCATTTGTGTATAAGCTGTGTGTTAGGAAATTATAAGGATAACAAGGTTATGTTGTAGTAAAAATATTATAGAGGTAATATTATGGAGGTAATGCAGGGATGACTAATTAGCCACAATGTAATGCAGGAATTATGCAGTAGTCTTTTGCTGCAACAGATCTATAAACAATCTGTATATCAATATATCAATTTTTGTGTCAATTTTGGAATTGAAAAAGGAGGCAAAGTTAGTGTCACTAAGGGAGGATGGGGGTGCAGAGGAGTGTTTTTAAAGTGGAAAAAAGGTGACGGGCTTGGAGGATTGTGAAGAGATGAGAGACTTGAAAAATGATTGTTTAGTGAGGGAGAGAGCGGAACTGTAGGATGAGGGGATGAACTTGAAATATAGGTAGTCTGCCAGGAACAAGATTTCCTCCAGTGGCATTTATTGGTACATGAGTGAAAAACGAAATGAGTGACAAAGAATGCTGTGACCCTTTTAAGAAGCCAAGTGGAGCTGAGTTTCGAAAACACAGAATCATAAACATAGGGGTTAAGGAAGCCATAGTTTGATTTGTACAAGTGCACCTAGATTTCCTCCAAAGCTGATTGGGGGCATTTGCAGAGGAGAAGAAGTGTGCAAAGGCTGAGGGGAGGAGCTGGAAAGAGTGAGGCCATCCCTAGCAAATTTTAAATTAGTGACGAGATTGTTTTTACCTACCACGTATTAGCCTGGTATAGAAGGCAAGGAGCTCTACAAGTGTATTAGCCAAGGGCGGCCTGAACCCTTAATCAGGCCCTGCACATGTGAAGTTTTGAAGATAAATTTGAAGTTCCAATGTTGGGGTTAAGAGCGGTGAAGGTGGACAGAAGATTCAGGGGCAGCAGAGTCAAGAGTGGTGGTGAGGGTGTGGTTGGGAGGTCGCTTGGTTAGATGGAAGCAAGGAGACATGGTGAAAGACTAAGGGAGTTGGGATAGAAAGGACAGAAGGGGAGAGGATGGACTAGCAAATGAGTGGGCGAAGGGTGCAGGAGTAATAGGAAGGGAATCATGGGGAGACAAGAAAAACAGCAATGTTTATTTAACAGCCTGACTGACGTGTGTGACTGACTGACGTGTGTGTAACTGACTGATGTGCGTGAGACTGACTGACGTGTGTGTGACTGACTGATGTGCTTGTAATTGACTAACTGACGTGTGTAATTGAATGACTGACATGTATGTAACTGACTGATGTGCGTGAGACTGACTAACTGACGTGTGTGTGACTGACTGGTGTGCTTGAAACTGACTAACTGACGTGTGTAATTGACTGACTGACATGTATGTAACTGACTGACTGATGTGCGTGAGACTGACTAACTGACGTGTGTAATTGACTGACTGGTGTGTATGTAAATGACTGACTGATGTGCATAAGACTGATGTGTACAAATGAATGCAGAGCCAGGAACAACAGTGAGGTATAAATAGTGAGACATCTATTTACCAGGTGGAATTTATGACCAGTTTCCCTCATAATATCTTCAAAATTATTCACCAAGGTACGGGAAGCTTGCACCTCAAACTTCAATGTCCATCTCCCATTCTCTTGGCCCTGCTCTTCAGCCTTACTCTCACCCACTCTTAAAGAAGTTGAGTAACAAAAATCTCGGAAAACAGTCCTCCTGGATCCTACCTTTCCCATTAGCAGTACATTAATGTACTCCCTGACTTCTTCTTCTAATTTTCATCCCTCCGCCCCACCTCTTCTCCTCATTACCAAAAAATGCATCAGTATGTTTCTACTCTATTTTCAACATAAATTTGTTGTGTTGATAAAGTTCTAAGTATATGAGTAAATATCTCTATACTAGTCTATGCATGCTTTTACTCTTAATCTTATTCTGTATTATTGATCTACCAATAAAAAAAGAAGACAAAAGTCAGAGGTGCACAGTACAGGGTCACTGGCAGGTAAACATAGTCAGAACAAGCTGGGTCAGTACACATGTGATGCTGTTATGCAGTTCAGAATACAATGATGTTGATGACTGTGGACAGGTAGGATTATCCTAGGCAATAAAAAACAGCCTTAGCACTGTATAAACTAACCTTATAATGGGTCTCCTTATTGGTTCTGGTCAAAGACTATTGCAGAGGCTCACCACAGCAGAGATTGAAGAGGCACCTCAAAACAAAGACAATGTTGGAGGCAGAGATGGAGGTCTGAACCAGGCCAAACTTGGAAGGATGTGACCTTCGTCAGATTTTTAGCAAATAAAATTACATATTATGCAATAACGTCAATGTAAATCTTAACATGCATCAAGAATCAACAATCAATGCAAGCATCTGTCAATATGGACTAAATCAATGCAAATTGTATATATTAAAGTTAAAATTACATTACAAGCAAATCTTTGTCAAAACCGTAACTAAATATGCTCTTAATGTGGGACTTTTCTTCAGTCCAAATGTGAATAAGGTATGAATTCCTAATGTAATTGGATATTAATAAAAAATAATCATTCTGATGTGAAGGATAATTGGCCTCACCCAACTATGACTGTGACCATAATGGGTGTAGCGAACTTTTCTATAAGAATCTGCATAAAAGTATAGTGATGTGTATCCAGACATTTGATATGTATCCAGCCAGTTAACTATGCAAAATAACTTTAGAATTTAGATGTGGAGAATTGCAAGTCCTTCCTTGACTTAACTTTTTCCGACAAAGAAATTTAATGTTGGAAAATTGTGATCAATAAATGCATGACAGAGTGTATCCTTTTGTGTATCATTTGATTTATTGGATTATCTATCTATTTATACGACTTAGGTCTGAATACATTTAAGGTAACATTTAAGCAGAAATTCAGAAAATTCTAAATGGTTGACAAATTTTCTAGCACCACTGTAAGTGGTGAATACATTGTGCCAGTTGCAAAGCAAAAAAATATTGTTTGAAATTGGGATTTTAAGGCCATTCGCCAGAGCTGGTCGTGGAAACATGCCCATTTTAATTCAAGATTCTTCTCAGACCATATAAACACAGAAACCATCCGCTGAAGGGATACAAAGGTCTAAGAAGGAGCATTATTGGGCAGTGTCTGGAAGAGGTAAAGGTGACTTTCTAGAATGCCCATTTAAGTGAGGTAATGCACCAATCCAGGAGATATACAGTTTATTCAAGGAAAATAGATCCGATTTGATAGTGACAATGGGAGGCAAGTAAATAGCTCTTGTAACAACCAGCACTCACCTGAGCCTGCATGACATGTGTGTGACAAAGTGTTCACAGCAAAAACATCTGGGGGTAAATGTATCATACCCCGGTTTCTTCAACTCCCGCGAGTTCGGCGTGATGACAGCTAAAATTTAAAGCGGCGCTGCCTTGTAAAGGCAAGTTTCCCTTTACAAGGCAGCGCCGCTTTAAATTTTAGCTGTCATCTCGCCGAACTCGCGGGAGTTGAAGAAACCGGGGTATGATACATTTACCCCCTGGTGTGTTGTGGAATTTTTAAAATCACCCAGGTAACTATACCTCACACTAAATATTGTTTCTCCAATACTGCCACCACCAAGAGTTAATTCAGAAGCTAACTCTTTGAGGAAATGATTTGGTTCTCCCTGCTTTATATCCCACTACAATCAAAATGTAAATTAAACAGAGTTATCGTAAATCCATCAATCCCCTGTATTTCAGTGATGTAGTGTTACATAAACCAAGTTATCTAACCCGTAAATACCTTAACAACACAAAGACAGAATGTTATTAAATGTAGTTTGATAAGACGAAAAATGTCACAAAGACATACTGTAATTAAATGACATACAGTAAATAATGCAGAAAAGTTCTAGAAAATAAGTAAGGATAAAAATAGAAGATGTCACGAACAAGGTAGTTGGAAGGCCTTACCTGCTGGTATTAGCGCTGCTACGCAAGGAGGCGCAGAGTCTAACCACGCCCCAGTCTTCACCAGGGAACCCCGCAAGGCGTTTTGGACTTAGCCGCTGAGACGTGTCGGTTGCGGTTCTCCCAGGTAGCTACCAGCGAGGTAACCTGAACAATCGTAGTGAACAATCCGAGGTCAAATCCGTGCAGGCAACGAAGTACAGAGGAGTCAGGCAGAAGAGTAATCAGGAAGCCGAAGGTCAGAACCAGGAGATCAAAACAGGAACCAGGGAGAATCCGAGAGAGTAGTCAAGCAGGCAAGGGTCAGAATCCAGGAGATGCAGGCAGAAATGATATATGTAAATCACAGGGGAGCCAAGAGACAAACTATAAGTCTAGATAATCTGGCACCCTAGTGGTGCCAGAGTCTGGCTTAAATAGTGACTAGCCCCAGATCATTGGTGGGAGTGGAGGTCGGCGGTCAACTGATCTGACCGCCGACAGGAAGCTGCTCAGAGCGTCTTCGTTGCCTAGCAATGGAGACGCGATGTTCGGGCGCGCCCGAACATCCGGTAGGCGACCGGAAAGTGAAGTCCCGTTGGCTACGAGGCAGGCGTCCGTCCCGGCACCAGGTAAGAGTGCGGGATGGCGCCTGACAGAAGACAGAACACTCACGTAATTTCATGCAATCTGTTCCTGGGGGTGATAACTATGCAGACAGTTCCTCAATCAGATTGACCCCCAAAAAGACTGATGTGACAACTTTTAACATTAATTACAGAATTTGTAAAAACACACGCTTTCCAGCTCCCATCGTTCTACTTGGGAAGTCACACCGTTTTTGAATATGGTGATGGCAACCTTTTTGCCATTTCAACATACATTTACACTCAAGATTTCTAAAAAAAATGAAATAATTTTTTTGGGTACATCCTAGAAATATAATTTTACATTCAATGAACAGGTCATAAATTCCGAAACATGAAATATGACAATTGCCTAATTCCACAGATGATAAATATGTATAGAGATATATGCAAGTATAAATAATGATGTCACTCACCGGACCGTGAGTGCCTCTTCACTGGTGCGTGGCTCTCCAGTATTCCTGCCAGAACCTATCCTGAACCGTGGCCGCCCGCCATCCTGGTCATGCGCAGTTCCTAAGAACTCTTCTGACCTTTGCTTTTAGTTAATTGGTTGATCAGGCAACGCTCCCTATTTAAAGCACCTGTGTTCATTACCTCGTTGCCTGATCTTGGAGTCTCATTCCTTGTGAGTCTCTGAAGGTGTTCCTGTGTACTTCTCCGTGTCATCAGCTTCCTGCTGATTCCTGCTCAACTCATTGCCGGTTTCCAGACCGCTTCAAGTCTCCTGTGTTCTACTATGCCTTCAGTTCCCTGCTGATTCCTGCCGGTTTCCAGACCGCTACAAGTCTTCCGTGTTCTACTGTGTCTTCAGTTCCCTGCTGATTCCTGCTCTAATCATCTGCGGCTTCCAGTCCGCTATTACCTCCAGTGTTCTACTCGTGTTCGCTATCTCCAGTGATTCCTGCATTGCTCATCGTTGTTCTACCCGTGTCAAGTTCTTTGCCTGTGTGCTGACCCGGACCCTGATTACCGCTACCACTCACCTGTGGTTTCTTTACTCGTGCTGGCGTGCAGCCGCTAAGCTGTTCCTGTATCCTCTCGTGGACAGCCTGCTCAACTGAACCACGGTATGCTTACTTTCTATTGACTGTATTCGTTTACTGCAGGGGTATCCAACCTTTTAGCTTCCCTGGGCCGCATTGGAAGACGACGAGTTGGTTTGGGCCGCACATAAGATACACTAACACTAACGATAGCTGATCATCCAAAAACCATAGAAAACATAGTTAACATATATATATGTGAGAAAAAAAGTGATATATATATATATATATATATATATATATCCATCACTTTTTTTTCAAATCCCCCTATACTTACCTTTCAATCGCCCTGTTCAAAAAATCCTCTCTAGTTATTATACTATAATCACTTTTTGTATTGTTTCGATGCAATATCAATAAAGTGCATTTAAGCCAGGCATTGTATATCAGGGTGCCCTGACCAGGCCTGCGGTACCTGACATATACATCACTGTGACCCCAAATTGTGACCTGTTTTGCTAATTACACCACTATGTTAGTTAAGGGATAACAACTTATAATGGGCCAAAGAGAATAATATATAATGCCCCATTAGTATTACAATTAGAAGTATGTAGCAGGGATATAAGGTCCATGATGCTCCAGGACCAGGTGACTTTTATTCACTGGTCAGTGTCCCTTGAAATAATAAAAAAAATCCCCCTTAACTTAAGGGCTTTTAATCGGCTTGTTCTCCTGTCCTCTTCTCTTCTCCAATTCTGTGCTGCTGATTGTTCTTCTAGCGCGGGTGACTCCTCTGTGCTGCGCTCCGCAATGGATGTTGGGCGTGATGACATCATGCCCGACATTCACTGCGAGCACCGCACGGAGGAGGAGACAAGGGAGGGAGCCGGAGTACTAGCTGACGTGACCGCCTGAGCGCAAGGTAAGTATTTTCTTTTCTTTTTTTTTTGCAGGATTTTTTTTTTCCATTAACAGTGCTGCCCCCTTGCCACAACCAAAACTCCTTCTGGGCCACATTTACAGGCGTGCTGGGCCGCATGCGGCCCGTGGGCCGCGGGTTGGACAACCCTGGTTTACTGCATATCCGCTTGGATTGTTCTCCACTTACCCACGGAATCCTCTATCTCCCTGAGACTGTGTTATTACTCCGCATATCTGCTGGGAAGTTTACCTCTTTGTTCAGTCGTGAGATACATATGCTAATTGACCTTCTGCTATTAGCCTGGATTCCAGTAGTGAATTCGTCTCTGTCAAGCAGCGCCTGCCACACCAACATATATTTGTGCATATTGTTTGGGATCAAGTTCCTTGTGTTCTCAGTGTCTACATTCTATGTTTCCACTCATCAACACTTGTACACCTCCTCACCTATTAAGCAGTGGTACAACTTGCTATACGCAGACCACTGACTTCCCCGCTACCTACTTGCACCTGGACAAGTCCTCTCACCATAAGCAGTGGTACAACTTGCTATACGCAGACCACTGACTTCCCCGCTACCTACCTGCACCTGGACAAGTCCTCTCACTATAAGCAGTGGTACAACTTGCTATAGGCAGACCACTGACTTCCCTGTTACCTTCCTGCACTTCTTCACGTCCATCAAGATCCTCGTGTTCATATCTACCTAATCATTAACCAGATTGCTGCTAGTCATTGACTTTTCTATTTGCATCCTCTCACCATCTGCTGAGTCATATGTTCCGCTAGTCACCCTGCTACCAGAGGACCACTGTGTAACCCACACTACTCTGGTAAGATCATCATCTGGTGATATCCTGGGCAAAGACTCCTAGTGCCCGTGACAAATGAGCAATATGTCATTGATATATACAGTGGCAGAACTTTCATTGGTGCAGCAGGTGCAGTACACCGGAGCCCATGGAGATAATGGGGCTCGCTGCATGGTAAATGCAGAGGGTCGGGGGCCCTGATTTCATCCTCCCTGCCAACCTGCACCAGGGTCCACAGCCCACTAGATCTGCCTCTGAATGTATATGTATATGTTAGCATATGAAATCATGAGAACTGTACTTGCTGATAGCATTATCCTTCCATCTTGACATGCTGATTTAATCTGTGATTCTGGGAGGCAATATAAACACTCAACTGATCTGTGTGAGATAGACACTGCATGGAACAGACACTGCAGGTTATCACCTCCACTCCCCCACTCAGTGCCACACTATTTGTGTCTACCCCATCCCTTAAGCTCTTCCCTAGCCCTATTTTATTAAGCTAAAGCCTACTTCCTGCTGGACATAACCATCACTCTCACTCACTGTACCATAAATAACTTTATCTGCATTACCAAGTTATCTGTGTATAATTTGTTCAATGGCAAATGTCTGATCTTTGTATTATTTAATTTTTTATGTATTATGCAATATGTTAAAGATTGTTGCTGTCTGTGTATTGTATAATACTGTAAATTTAATGTACAGCGCTGTGGAACTTTTGTGGGTCTTACAAATGAAAGATAATAATAATTTCAAATGCGTCTGATGAGAGTCAACAGAGTTGAAAACTTACATTCATATAAATGTGTGCGTCTTTTAAATGCAATGCATACCTCCCAACCATTCTGATTTAGACGGAAGAGCCCCAATTTCAGGGCTCTGCGCTGCCATCCCAATCGGGACAATTTTGTCCCATGAATGGAAAAGTTGGGGAGTATTCTCTGTTCACTGCTGCTCTGTATGGCAGAAGGTGTTTTAACAAGAGGAGGGAACGGAGCAGTCTCACGCTTCAAAAGCGATAGGCAAGTCCCCATCATCAGATGGCCATGCCCCAATTGTGTTGCGGCCACACCCGTCCCGATGCCGCCTTCCCAAATGTTGAAAGGTCTGGCAATGAAATGCGTTAAATACTTTTGTGAGGAGGCGCCCAACGTGCAACTTACCAGAGAGGGAGGAGGCAGCTAAGTCTTTTTCTTTTCCTCTAGGGTTTCCAGTCCCTGGTGACAGCGAATCTGAAGACCAATCAGTGGCCGGGAAGGTGAGCCATTCAGGACTCACCTCTCGCGTCACAACTCTGTGCCCACGCGAGAGGCAAGCAGAGAAGAGATCCAGGGCTAGATTTACTAAGCTGCGGGTTTGAAAAAGAGGAGATGTTGCCTATAGCAACCAATCAGATTCTAGCTTTCATTTTGTAGAAGGTACTAAATAAATGAAAGCTAAAATCTGATTGGTTGCTATAGGCAACATCCCCACTTTTTCAAACCCGCAGCTTAGTAAATCTTGCCCCCAGAGAGAAGACGGACAGATGAAGAAGACGGACAAAAGAAGGAAGACACTGGACAGAGGAGACCAGCAGAGACTGCTGAAAGTCAGCAGTACGTCCTTCAAGGGAACCTCTCCCCGGCCCACGCCAGCACTCTTTTCTACATACTTTCTATTTACTT
The DNA here is from genome assembly GCF_038048845.1 of Mixophyes fleayi. NCBI lineage: Eukaryota > Metazoa > Chordata > Amphibia > Anura > Limnodynastidae > Mixophyes > Mixophyes fleayi. Next base: position 283,069,136 of record NC_134404.1, on the reverse strand, counting down.
CTTGGGCACTAAGCCTGAGCAGCAGCAGTGGGCATAAGGCCCTGGGTAGTTAGGATTGCTTAAATTAATAGTGTTTTTCTTCCTTTTGGCTAATTTCTTAATTTCACGCTTAGCTTGTGGCCCCAAGTGGCTTTCAGGATTAGCCCCGGAGCACAGTTAAGAGCTACCCTGTATGCTTAGACCGAGCCTGGTCTGTCCCTTCTGTACCATATTTAAGAGGCTATTTTGTGGTGGTCTCTTTATTGTATTTTTCCTTCCAGGATCTAGAAGTCATGACATATAGGTCGGATTTTGGTAGCTGTTATTTTCTAGCGATTGGTGTTTTTGAACTCTGAGGTTTGAGTTAGCGCAGTACACTACACCTAGTGCATAGCAACTTAGTATCAAGGCACTTTTATTTTGTTGTTATTGTAGCTAGCACTAGTGTGGGAGGTACATATTAGCCTGATAGGTGTCTTGTGTCGCCAATCCTGGGAGTGCAGGCTCGGTGTATCAACATGCAGTTTGCCTTTCTCTTGTGGTGGGTAACATATTTCGGTGGGATTCTTCCTGATCTTGAATATCTAAACCCAGGCCCAGACCAACTCAGCAATAGGAGTAGGGAATAAAAAATTGGGGTCTCTACTTCTGTCGTCACCTCGGACATCCCCATCATTTTACTCCAGCTTCTAGCCCTCAGTAATTTCAGTGGATTCTTTTATAGACTGAAGTGGTGTGGGAGCAATTGTCACTGAGAGACGAGCATATGGCGAGTGACCCGATTGTAATCAGGTAAGGCCTGTTAGACTTTCATGCATCATCATAATCAGCTATTTATATAGCGCCACTAATTTCACAGCGTTGTACAGAGAACTCACATCAGTCCCTGCTCCATTAACCTACTACATACTTGCCAACATGGGCAAGATGATTCCCGGGAGGTCAGAGGTGCATGTCGGTGTGTGGGGGCGGGGCTCGAATAATCGCATCATTAGCCTGTCAAAAACGTATAATTGGATGAACAAAAGTATATTGGTTAATATTGTTTTATCGTGCGATTGCGATCAGTATGCCACATAACACGGGGCATGGCGCGATCACGCTGTAAAATACGCACACACTCGCACATTTAGTTATATATATATTTCATATTTATATGGGTTCCATTTCACAGTGATTTATGAGCAGATAGTATTTAGTCTATTATTTAGTTTATATATTATGATTATATGTACACTTTAGTGATATTTGAGGTTCAGGTTGCAGGAACTATGTCATGTTTAGTATCATTTTAATCCCAAATTCATCAGCAGTTGTCCGGTTCATATGCCGAAGAGATCGCACATTGTATACTCTAGTTAGCGATGTTAGGGAATAAATGTTTAAACTGTTACTGTGTATTGTGAATAGACTAGCTTAAACTGGTTTCTGGGCAGGAGAATCATCTGGAATGTTGACCCTCACCCTTGAGGAGGTTGTTTGAACTGGCCTATGACCTGTTTACACTGGACCCTCCTGAAGCCTGGACCTATAGAAGCAAGCCACGTCATCTGCATTGTTCTCTCTGTAACACTGAGGGCTAGATTTACTAAGCTGCGGGTTTGAAAAAGTGGGGATGTTGCCTATAGCAACCAATCAGATTCTAGTTATCATTTTGTAGAAGGTACTAAATAAAGCTAGAATCTGATTGGTTGCTATAGGCAACATCCCCACTTTTTCAAACCCGCAGCTTAGTAAATCTAGCCCTGAGTGTATATAATACAGCTCTAGCTGGTGTATTAGCCCAGTCATTCTCTGACCACAGTATTCTGGAGTGAAGTAATGTAAGCTGGTACCAGTGGACTGCAGCTTAGCGCAGTGAAGGGCTGGGTGGTATGTATGTATATATTTGATATCGGCTGTACTGTATTATAATTATGTATTGAACTGCTAAATTTTGCATCGGCTAAAATAAATCAGTTTGTGCTTTGGAAACACAAATCGCTTAGACAATGCTTATTGGAAAACGATAAAATTACTTTAATAAGCCCCACCCCCAAAACGGACATCACTACTCTGGACTAATAAAAACAGGGGCGGGCGATGACACGTCTATGACGGCACTAGGCCTTGCCCCCTCAGTTTAGTTTACACAGCCGGCCGGGATCAGGGAGAGTTGCCTGCTCTCCTGGGAGTCCTCCCAGAAATTCGGGAGTCTCTCAGAGAGTAGGCAACTATGACCTACTAGTTTTTGGAGTCTGGTAGAAAACCAAAGCACCCATAGGAAACCCATGCAAAACATGGGAAGAACATAAAAACTCCACAGATAAGGCCATGGTTGCAAATCAAACTCATGACCCCACTGCTGTGAGGCAGAAGTAATAACCACTATGCCACCATGCATGTTTCTACATGTTTAGCATGAGAAGACTGTAAGCTCTATCAATGGCAGGGCCCTCTACCCTTTATTTTCAAGTCAGCATTTATTTTGTCTACTTTCATCATCATCATCATCATCATCATTTATTTATATAGCGCCACATGTCCCTGTTTAATATTTGCCGTTTCCCCCACTGTCTGACACTGCAGAGCACTGTAGCACATTTCAAATCGACAACAATATCCTGTTTTGCCACCGAGGCATGTTTATAAAACACAAATTGAATGCATTCTAAGCACATACCAACACAATGCAGGTTACCTGCGCTTTTACTCGTGTTTGAACATGCGCTAAAAGAAACATTACAAACGCAAAATGACACCTTGGCTATTATGCGCCACAGATAATAAAAAAAAACAACAGAAACATTATCACCATAGTAACAGCTCATCCAGTGGCAGAGAAGAGAATTGCAGGAGGCGTACACTAGAGCTCCCCATTCCCTCCCGGTGCGGCCGATGCTGCAGAGTAGTCAATGGAACATGCGCCGCACATCGCTGGTCAATCCCAGAGAACATGGAGAGCGGGCGGTGAGTGAGCCGTAGCCCCGCCCACTTGGGGAAGCCCCGCCCTCCTGTCCAGGCCCCGCTCCCATCTGGATTGTCGCCGTCTGCTGCTCTCAGTCAGTGAGGGACAAAGGATCTGGAGCAATGTCGTCTTCCTCATCTTCCGAGCAGTTCGAGGAAGGGGAGTACGAGAGTCAGCCCAAGAGACTGAAGAGCGGCCAGGAGGACGGAGAGATAGACTACACCTCGGAAGAGCATGAAGTGGAGGCGGCTACTACACCCAACACCGCTCGGGGCTCTGCCAGCCAAGGGGTAATAGATCTAGGAATTCCAAAATAGATGCATCTTTCTCGAGCGTTCTCCTGTTTATATCACATAGATGTAGTTAGAGTTATATGCAATGCATGCTGATTGTTCTCCTCTGTATAGAATTATAATCTGCTCCCCCTTATCCAGGACAGTTCCAGATTTTAGTGATTGTCCCTCAAAATGTCCATATTTTTCATTATTGACCCACACACTAATTATTTTCCTTTTCTGCTTTAAACAACTCTGGTTATTTAATCTTGCTGGGTTTTTTTGCTTTATAAGTTGAGTATTTAAAATGCAAAAGAACGTTTTATTCAGATTCAGTGAATATGTAATGGAGGACTGTAGTGCTCAAATTGCCTACTGAGGTGTTATTAAGTTTTATGCGCTTAGGTGCCTTGGTTCTGTAGCAAAGTGTTCATGGAAACCATCTTAAAGTGTTGCAATCTATGCATAATGTACATGTACTGTATATTTATAGGAAGCTGCTTACTGGACATTCTTCTGTGTATCACACATTTATGGACTATATAGGATACTGTGCATGTTGGAAAATTGTGTACATCACAAACATTTACTGTATAGGAGACAAGACACGCTGGGTATTTTCTGTATAGCACATAAAGCTGTATAGCACATAAAGCGGTTTGTAGTAACTGCATCATGTGGCTAAACTGATCCAATATGAATAGCTGTGGCCCACTGCAAGCTGCTGTCTGACATATTAATAATTCATACACTTTGTATGTAACCAATACACGTGTTGCCACACTTTCTTTTATTTATGGCTCTAGGCATAATAACCAGTGCTTACTTGTAGGAAAGCCCTAGACTCCGGCCATATCATAACCACTTGTATGCCAGAAATGCATGTGTGTATCACCTCTGTGCATAGGATTGCTGTGTTTAATAATGCACAAGTTCTTGTTATACCTGTGTATATGTTACAACTGTGCGAGTGGCAAGTACTGGTTTGGAGGCCGGTATCCCAGCAACTGTCACCGTGTACATTACTTTTCTTAAAGTAACAGATGATCTAATGATATATTTTAGGTAGACTGTTTTTAAATTATTTTAATGTAACAGTTTTGGAAATTGGTGCTATGTTACTTACACCAAGAACCGTTACAAAACACTGTCTAGTTTTGACGTAACAGATTGTGCAAATTGGTGTATGGTGCTTTTAAAATTTGTGCACTCTGAACCGAAAATAATTAAATACATTTAGACCGTTAAGTTTAAGAATACATTCCCTCCATCCCTTCTTGTCATTTTATCCATTGAGAAGAGTTCTGTTTTGGACCATTACGTGCATTTTCGTTTCATGCTATTTTATTTTGGGTGCTTGAAAATCTGTTTGAGCTGTAAAGTACAGATAATAAGAATATGTCCTATATCCTTGTCATATAAAAGCCAATTTTTTTCTTCTCTAATTTCACATTAAATGTGTGTTTAGCTCAATCCAATGCCAGCTTTGTGAAGCCCATGAGTGAGGATATGGTGCATTTATTTTCTGTGATGTCAGCAGGTAGTATGTAGAAAATGTTTCTACCTTGTCACATTGTACTCTATAAAGATCTGCTCCTGCAATAGCTTCAATTTCTAAACCTGCAAATGCTGCTACACCATTTTGAATCCGTGTCTGCTGCTTTTATATAATATGCATCCATTCTAGCTTGATGATTGTATGGGCAAGATGATGCATGTACTGTATATCATCATCCTCACCATTTATTTATATAGCATCACTGATTCCGCAGCATTGTACAGAGAACTCATTCACATCAGTCCCTGCCCCATTGGAGCTTACAGTCTAAATTCCCTAACACACAGGCACAGAGAGAGAGAGAGAGACTAGGGTAAATTTTGATAGCAGCCAATTAACCTATTAGTATGTTTTTGGCGTGTGGGAGGAAACCGGAGCACCCAGAGGAAACCCATGCAAACACGGGGAGAACATACAAACTCCACACAGATAAGGCCATGGTCGGGAATCAAACTCATGACCCCAGTGCTGTGAGGCAGAAGTGCTAACCACTTAGCCACCTTGCTGCCCTATATACATCATCATGTATGTGACAAGCTAGAAACAAAATAACTTTTATAGTGTACATATACATCAAGAAAACCCAATCTTAGTTTTTACATAACTGATTGTTCAGAGTAGTGTTGGGTTTGCTTTTTAACTAATACCGTTTTGAAAAGCGTGTTGTATAAGTGTTTTAAAGCTGTGTTTATCAACCACTGTTCCATGGAACGTCATAAATTCCAGGCACTATCAAAGCAGGATGCCTCAATCGTCTTTTAGTTGCCGGGATCAGTGTCTCTGTCTTTAATATTTACAAAAAATTGTTACACACACCTATAGCTTGATGATCCATATTTTCACGGCTACTAAACATGCTAGCTCTCAGTTGTCATTGTGTCCTCAGCACCCTCTTTATCAAGAATGGAATTGGGATTCCAAATCCTTATAGCTTTCTGAGCCCATTGATTGGTATTCATTTTTGGCTATGTATTTATTGATCTTACCCTACAACTTTCTGGGATTTGCACTTCACTAGTATTTGTTCAATTATCAACATTTTAGCCAGGATTTGTGTGGCTTTTCTTGTGCTTAATTGTATTGTTCTTGTTTGTATCTTAAGCTTGGTACACACCTATGCAATCTTACGTCAGGCGTATTTTCTGTAACAATTTCACCAATGATTGAAAGGTCCAATGAGCATGCCGATGCCGTGTGCACACCTAAACCATTTACATTCAGATCTGTGATCTTCATCTGTCATAACCATCTGCTGATAAGATCGTGACTCTATATGCTCTACAGCGCTGGTTGTGAGTGTATACACATTTGCCCTCCATCATTGATCGTGATCTTTAGGAAGTTTAGAAAACAAAATCAGCAGGTACAATGTGTTTTGGTACGATAAAAAACATGATCTTGGGAGCGTATACACTCTTGCAATATCTGACCAAATGTTTGTGAATCATGTGATCTGCATAGGTGTGTACCCAGCTTTAGGGTTTTTTTTTAGATTCTGTTTTGTCATACTTTTTAATAAATAAAAGGAACGACTCTTCAATCTACAAAGTGCCGAACTGTAGCAATTTGAGATACCTTAGACCAGTGTTGGCTAACCTGTGACACTCCAGGTGTTGTGAAACTACAAGTCCAAGCATACCCTTCCAGCAATAAGCTGCTATATATTGGCAAAGCATGCTGGGACTTGTAATTTCACAACACAGGTTAGCCAACACTGCCTTCGACAAATGCAAAAAAATATCCCAAACTCTACATATCCGTGACCTTTGTGATCTTTAAGTGGGAGAGGTTTCGCTTTTCTGCAATAAACTTGGACCTTTTACACTAAGAAACGGGGAGAAGGACCTCAAAGTTAAATGGTTGGTTGTAGGTGCTCTTCTGTTATTCAGACTGTGTATACTGACAAGTTTCTTTATTTTTTTTCATTGATGGTTATTAAGTTATAATCTGCTAAAGATGCCTAACATTAACGTATATGTTTATTATTATTGCAAAATGTATTCATATTAGTAAGCCTACAATAACATTTGTGTTCTTGAGTGATTGACATTTTATTTTTTGGTATTTCGGTGAAGAAAATTTCCCTTGTTGATGTAGAGAAATATCAAGCAACAGAAAATTCCCAAATTGTGTGAACTGATTTATAGGCAATACTTCTCTTCTGGTATTGGGTGCTGTAGTTTGGTATGTTGCCAAGTAACAACAAATATTTTCAACAATGAAGGTGTGATTTTTATTTTTATTTTTTTACTTTTTTTATTATGTAAATGAAACATCTAATTTTACTGGTGCTACCTGGTTTACTTACTATATATTTATAAAGATTTTGATTGTGTGAAATATCCGATTAGGATCTATTTTCTAGAACAGCTTCCTGTTTATTAACTTGTGGCATGAATTTGAAACATTTTAACTATCTATAGAAGTGTTAAAAGTGTGCATATCTTTGGTAATGTTGCAAATAATGTCATGGCTTTTTATTATATCTTCATAATGACAGTGAGGAAGTGGTCTGCTAATTACAGAGGTGACTGTCAGGAATAGATGATATGTTGTTTCATTCGACAGTAGGTGAGGTGAGCAATAGCTTCAGTATTGGTTTCACATGTGAGCTGACTCTGGGAAAACCTGGTATGGAATTAAAATAAAATAAAAACCTATTAAGAAAAATTTGACTGCAATGCCCTTCCAACACAGAGTTTAATGACAAGCCAGCAAAATTGTAAGTCCAATTATCAGACGGTCAGAATGCAAAGCTAAAGAGAAACTCTTAATTTGTTAATAAACTTAAGGCTCCCTGATCAAGTTGCACTGATGTAGTTTTCCTCTGCTCCCTTTCAATTCAAAATGTATAGTTACACATCCCGCATATCCAAGAAAGGTAAGTGTGGAGTAAGTGGTGCAAACACTTCGAGGACATGAACCATTCATTATAGTCAGCAGAAGTATTTGCTCATTGTCTTTGAGAGCACTCAAAATTTTTTGGGGTAGAATTTCCTGTAGTGGATGAGCCCTACTAATAACAGGAAGGCAGAGAGGTGAATAGCTTTGAGTCTTCTTATCATGATGTTATTTTACAGAAACACCTGGAATTCTCACCTGATCTGTCTGCCCTTGTTTGAAAAATAAGTACTGTGTAATTGTCCCTTGGTGCTAATTTTTAGGCTAGCGCCTCAAAGGCTTCCTCAAGTCAAAAGGTTTTATGATCGGTTTTTCAGAAAGCCTCAAATTGGAAGAGGTTTTTGTTGAGAAAATATATAAGGCAGGATGTCCGACTGGTGTTTTGGCCATATGTGCCTACTGCTGCTCTGATTTTCTCTGAAATCTCCATCATTTAAACTGTTTGGCCTAGATTTGCTAAAAATCGTGTGAGGCTGTTTTAAATTGGCAACTACACCAGCGGTATAAGGAAAAATTTAATTTGCTCCATAAGTTAATTATAAATTAATTTTGCCCCTTAATCAATACATAAAGTGCCCATCTGATCAAGAACATTCAGATGTTTATCAAGTCTGGTGGAAAATGCTATTGCACAGCACTAACTGTACTCTTATGTCTGGCCTTACTACATATATGAGTAGTGTCCAAATTAGACACTGATCTAGCCACACAGTGTTTGTGTCAAGTGGGCAGGAACTGCTTGACACCTATTTATAAACTTAAAGGAACTCTTAACCCCAAACTGAAATTTTCAGAATTGAACCATGGAGGTAAAATACACAGTTAAGCTTTAGCCTGATATTCTACTGCAGCTCTATTACTCTGTTAAAGTAAAGTTTTACCTCCACTCTTACAGGCATCAGAAGCTCCTGCCACATTTTTAGCGCTGTGTCCTAATAGGATTTATTACATGTCAAACATCTGAGAATGCAGTCACTTGAGTTGCTGTGACATCTCTTGTCCTGTCCATGTATATGAATCAACCAATCCACATCCGTTTGTTTCTTCGATGCAAGGCTGGCAAGCTGTCAGTCATGCAGTGTTGGAGGAGAACATCTCTCTTAATATGACCACCTGCTGCAGAGGAGCTAAAGTGAGCTTGGTGAACATATTTAGGTAGAAATAAACACTCCAGTTATTGAATATATATTCACCTCCGTAAGGCAGCACCATTGACAAATATTAATGCTAAATACTGCCCTTAAAAAGTATTGACCAATTAAATAATGTATATAGCATTTCTTCCTCAACCTGTGAGCAGTCCCTCTTAGAAATCTGGCATGCAGTGTCTTACAACCTTCCCTCCGTGTCAGTCATGTTTCACACCGCTTTATTGAAGGAGTACATCAGCTATAGGTCTACAGCCGTTTTTGTTCTATAGTCCTTGATCCAGGATGTGGCATTTGACCTGGAATTCAAGTATGTAGTTGCATAGATAGGGGTCACTGGTCTTTCATTACCTGTGAAAGTCTTCTCTGCAAGGCAGTTCATGAGGATGAGTCTTCAGAACATAATTGTAAATTTGTTTTATTAAAAGACTTTTCCTGCTCACATAAAATAACACTGGCATGAATAAAACCAAAAAGTCTTATTTTGTTATTTTTTTTACCACTAATCATTGTTCAGGAATTATATTATGCTTTCTCAAGTCTTTCCTGCATATTGTGACTATACATGTTTCTTAAGTCCATAACCGTCTTTTAATATTTGACATTAAGGGTGAAATTTATCAAACTGCAGGTTTGAAAAAGTGGAGATGTTGCCTATAGCAACCAATTAGATTCTAGTTGTCGTTTTATAGAAAGATGTACTAAATGATAACTAGAATTTGGTTGCTATAGGCAACATCTCCACTTTTTTAAACCCGCAGCTTGATAAATTTAACCCTAAGTGTGAATTAATTTTGTGGGGTGGTAAGAAGCACTCTGGTCAATGTTTTTTTTTTTTGGTTTTTTTTTTCTACTATCTTTGACTGTGGCTGATTACCAGCAAATATATCTACTTAGTGCAATAGTGTGTCCAGATATTTCTTTTAATTTTTTTTTTTTTACTCATTAGTGTTGTTTTAAAAGTGGTTTATTGTGTCTGGTCACTGGCCATCAGTTTGTTTTCTTATATATTAGCCCACAGTACAGTATCTTTTATTGTTCTAAATGCTCTATTCAATTAAGTAGCTGTTATGTATTTTGTCTAAATTATACATGCATGGCTTCACATTAATGTCCCTATACTTATTCTAAAATTATTGCACACTCTTGTTGTATATAAAGTAGACACTTTGTTCACATGAGAAAAAGATTATATATTTATAAACCTGGATACAAGTGAAATACCGTCTCTATAATAAGAAGCAGTTTGCGATAACATTGAGGAACAAGTCATGCTCAGTGCTCTGCAAATACATAAAATAAACACAAACCACTTACATGAATTGCATACTCTCCATTTTATATCCAAAGATATCCACCTTTGGACACACATTACCATACGCATCTAAAGCACTCACATCCTGGAAATCACAAGCAGACATTCTGCTTATTTACACACATGCACTGGGAAAATCAGTACAGACGCATGAAAACTAATGCGTACTTCTGTGAATCATTTTTCTGGCATTGCCGTTTTACTATGCAACCTTTTTTATTGGTAGCACGTATTAATGCATGAAGAATAGGGTGTTCTAACATTTTAAGCATGGCATTGAAATTTTAGAAGACTATGATGTTGGAAAGGGCACCCTTGACGAATATTTTGTTTTATTTTTTTAATGTGCATGAAACGCATGTAGGTGTGCACAGGCCCTTCTACTTGTTATACCGTGACCGCATATGATTAGTGCGTAATATAACATTATGTAAGAGAGCAACACAAACTATGCATGTTAGAATGGCTCTTGCACACTAAAGCTTGTAGAAAGACACCAAATGGGGCACTTAAGAATATTTAAAGTATCTACTATTGCAGGCTTATTTACTGCAGCAAGAGTTTTATAACGCCGTTGGATATATGAACTTCACTTTATATTGAGGTACATTTGACACACAATCATTCAGCAGCAGGGGCCCTACGTCACTATTCCGCTGTTTGGTGACACTGCTTCTTCCACCATCTCGGTGTGTGGCTTCCTGCTTTCAAAGGCTCATTTACAAAGTTCTTATTTGCTTCTTTATTTGTGCACCTGACCCTTTTTGTCCGACTGAGCGTTTTCACATGCATACCAACTTCTTGGGACTTAGCAGGGAGAAAAGGGCTATGCAGCCCAAAGTAGGGACGTCCCTCATAAATGTACAATGTCCACCCATTATCTTATTTAAGTCTCACTTTTGCATGTTGGTACGAAATCTGTATCCAGAGCCTCTGATGTGCTCTCACTTCGAACTGAACAAACCCTGTGCTTACTTATAAAATTAAGTGTATTTATGGAAAAAATAGGCACATTAGTGAGAATTTAAAGTGAATGGATTTGTGTTTTGTTGGGTCTGGGATGTATAATACTCGGTGTACTTCAACGTATAAAGAGATGGAGGTATTGAATTTATTTTGTGAACTAATTATCTGTACTTACAATTTAATAGGTATTTTTGTGATGGATGAGGGACTTGTTTTTTTTTTTTTTTTGTTTGGTATTTGTTTTTACGTTTTTAATTTATATTTTCCCAAATCTAATTTATTCTAATTTCATACACAGGATGGAGGCAGAAATCATCACAAAGTATCAGTCTCTCCTGTGGTCCATGTGCGAGGTCTCTGTGAATCTGTGGTGGAAGCTGACTTGGTGGAGGCACTCTCAAAGTTTGGGACAATATGGTAGGTCTCATATTTGGAGTAATAATCCCAATTACTAATGTTTAATATAATTATAGGCTGGCCCCATGTCTCTTATTAACTGTTGGAGGTTTTTTTTCCCATAACAGGCTCTGTTCTAACCAAAGAAGTTGAAAAAACTATATTGAGGCACTGGTTCAAAGATCATTCATTTTAGATTCTTAGTTTGATGTCCGGTTGTTGCTTAGAGTGGAATCTGCACCTCTCATACAATAATAAACAACATAAAATACAAAAGTGTCGCCATAAATTTACAGTATATAGCATGTAAAAGTGCCCTTTAATTGTTATTATTTATTAAAGTATAAAACAAGTGTGCACACTTGAACATAAAATCAAGAACAGTATATGATGCTTAAATCGCATCGAAATTGCTTGCCGTTTGAATGGCACTTTTTTCAGAGTTCACATAAGCCAGTGGTCTTGTGCAGAATGTTTGCTAGGTCCTTTTTGCTGCATATAGGAAACGCCAAACTCCACAAGTATACTCCTACCCAAGCATTCGTTCTAATCTGGTTTAAAAACAGGAGAAACTCATGTCAAATTTTGTTTCACGGATATAAAAAAAATCTCTACAGGTTCTTTACTCCGGGAATATAAGTATATTTTATTTCCATCTCTACATCTTGTTCAGGGTCATTTGATGATTGCACCACAAGCCCGATAGTGTACCGATGCCACTTCTTTTACTTAAATGACAGTGGTGAATCTACACATCTGCAAGGACAGAAGGTGTTTGTGGTGGCATGCAGGATACAGGTAGAGGAGCTGTAGAATAGACTGAGCCCGTGTTTGCATGGGTTTCCTCCCAAGGTGCAGTGCGGAAGGGACTGGTGTACAGTAAATGATTACATGTTCCCTGTACAGCGATTCATAATGTGATTGGTGCTGTGTAGATAATAATCATTCCAATAACCATAATGGGGATTTACAAAAGAAGAATGTTATTTGTATATCTACATTGCTTATGCTGGCTGATAAACTGTTTTAGTTGCTGGAAGTTTTATATGGGAAAAGTCACATAGTATGAAATGTGTACCTTGTGAAATGGAGATGCATCATAGAAACTAATAGTTAATACAGAGATTCAGAAGGCGTCAAAAAGATGTACCCCTTTGTTGGCATGCGTGGATGTGAGGAAATGCTTTTTGTCCATTCATGCCACAGTGCAAGGTGTTCTCAAATAATTGCATTGTTACGCCAGCAGTAACAGAAATGGTTTTGTTTACTTATTCGGGTATTGAATAACTGGGAGTTTGCAAGTAATAGACGTGACTTTGCTCCTATCTGCTCGAGCACTAAGAGGCTGTGTAACCTGCAGAGGCCGGCTCTGCAGCCACAACTGTAAACTAAAGCCTAAGCATGCAGGCTTGTCTATCACATTGCTCATGTTCAACCAAAGTGTCCGTGGATATATATATATATATATATATATATATATATATATATATATATATATATTTTTTTTTTTTTTTATTTTTTTTTTCTTAGACAGATTCCAGCCAGTCCACATAGATTTCTGTGTTTAATTTCAGTCACAAGCATATTTACTTCTAGCAACAGAAGAATCAGTCATCATAAATATGAATAGAAGCACACAATCAATGATCATTCCTAAACGGAAGCAATTTTATAAAATATTACTACATTGGTTTATGCTAGTATAACATAATTGTAGGTCCAGGTTGACTTTGAAAAACTTATCATTTACTAATGTTGTGCCACCATATTACACTGCACTGTACAGACAAACAGACACACACACGTATGCACATACTAGGCTCCATTTTTGTCATCTGCCAGTTATCTTACCACTATTATATATGTGTGACAACCAATGTAAACATGACGATAACATGATCCACACAGATAATGCCCCCTATGGCCCTAGATTAGTTAACCACTGTAGCTTCCGTCAAGTTTTTCTTTTGGTCTCTCTCTCTGTTTTGTTTTTTGTAGTAATGTTTTTTTATTTTTTTCGTTTATTTTTAAACAGATCATGTGAATTCTGTCATACTATGTTGTTCTTGTGGTCACGTAATGTGAGAGATGGTTTATGTAACAATCAAAATCTTGTAATAATTTCTGTTCACAGCTACGTGATGATGATGCCCTTTAAACGGCAAGCCCTGGTGGAGTTTGAAGATACTGAGTTTTCTAAGAAGTGTGTGACCTTTGCTAACAGTGAGGCTGTGTACATAGCAGGACAGCAGGCCTTCTTCAACTTCTCCACAAGCAAACGAATCACCAGGCCAGCAAACACTGAAGATCCTTCCGGCGGGAATAAAGTCCTTCTCCTCTCAATCCAGAATCCTCTCTATCCAATCACAGTGGTAAGTCTGCTACTTATGCATATAATGTATTGTATAGATAATACTACAAACGTTCACTTATTTAGATTTCTGCAACATTTGTTGTAAGATGTTTTTAATGACTTCTGTGGCAACTGTGGTATGGTTACATGGATTCTGTGAATGTAGAATCCAGTGTTCTATACACTGGATTCTATTAGTAGATAGAATAAATACATTAGTATTTTTGTGAAACTTAGTATATTGTTTGTGTGTGACAAGAATTACACCTGTAATTTAAGACTATTGTGGGTTTGTTTTTTACTGTTTAACCCACTATAAAATAACCTTTCTACTTTTTTTTTCATAGGATGTCTTGTATTCTGTCTGCAACCCAGTAGGAAAAGTGGAACGCATAGTTATTTTTAAGAGAAATGGAATCCAAGCCATGGTTGAATATCCTCTTTAATTTTCAGGATTTTTGTTGTTGTGTTTTTTTTTTTTTGGTTTTTTTTTTTAAATCATTTCAACAGTACAAACTTGTCTTATGTCAGAGTAAACTGATTCTGTTCAACTGTAAATAGAACACGTAAAAAGTTTGACCAATACATAGAATTGTTTAGACTTGAATTTAAAGACAAAACTGTAGGCTAGACGTGAGCCTTCGTATAATCCCACACTGGGGGTTATTTACTAATCATGTGCAAATGTAGCAGACCAAAGTGATCAGAGATACATGTGCTTCCATTGTCCAATTTCACTAGATTTATCAAAGACAATGGCAAATCAGTTGTTATGGCTTTTTGCACATTAGTTGTGTGACTTGTCATCTGTGCTAGATATGTCTTTTATATTTATGCTATGTATTCAATGATTTAGGAGCATTGATTGCAGTGTAGTTTGTTTTGTTCCTGTATTTCTTGTGTTGTCATTCACTGACCTTTTGAACGTGCCTGCATTTATGACTTGATCTGAGATTCCTTAACATAGCCGAACATTTGACAATCTGCATAGTGCCCAGAAGGCCAAAGCTGCTCTGAATGGGGCAGACGTTTATGCTGGATGCTGCACACTAAAAATAGAATATGCCAGAGTAAGTCTCGTTCACACTGACTGTATCTCTACTGTTTCCTCAGCTGCAGTAACACTGACTATTTGTTTCATTGTGCACAGCCCACACGTCTTAATGTTATCCGGAATGACAATGATAGCTGGGATTACAGCAAACCCTACTTGAACAGGCGAGGTAGGAATTTTATTATATTTGCTCATTTTATGAATTGGTAAGCATGGTTACTAAAGTACTATGTGTTTTGACAAAATCCTGTTTAAGACTGCTTGGTTTAGTAGCTGTCTTTGGGTTGAACTGCTCAGATACCAGGAACAGCCCACACATGCAGACATGCTTTTGCAGTACCAAAGATTGTTTCTCCGGGCAGCTCCATTCCCTCTTTTCCCCTCTTACTTTCTATCTCTCTATGTTGAGGGGAAGGAATGCATTTCCAAGCCATAAACTTGCACACTGCATCTCCATGGAAAAGACTTTGCTCCCAAGCATAAAAGCTGGACATGGCATTCAGAAGTCTAGCGGAGGACCTTCCAGCACGCTGACTACACCTCTTCATGCACTACATCGGCAACAGCAAACAGGTCTCCGAACAAAAACCCTCCTAAAACCACAGACTTGCAATTCACCTTGACTGCATTCTGCATGCATCATCACCACCACCACCACAGGCTCCCAGTGAAGGACATTTGAAAAGCCCTCTGCATACTTGCATGGATTGAACATGGTGTCCTAGATCCATGAAATCTGTCACCTGGATGTACATTGACTTAATTGCAGTCAAGTGAATGCAAATCAGTCTTATATCAGAACTGTCGGGGCATGGCAAATGTACAGTATATTGACTCTTGAACACTGTCCACTCAATTCTAGATCATCACTGTTGGGTATTCAAGACCAGTGATAAATGCAGTCTAAGTAGATTTTACACAATAGAGATGCAATATTTTTGCACTATGTTACTGCTTTAGCTGCTATATTTCCTATACAATGTCACCAAAAACTGATTAACTTCTTAACTGTTTTGGTTGAGGTTAAAAAGAGCTTTAAAATATAATTGTAAAGAGAACAATGGTGAGAAACACTAAATGACTTAACAGTGCATGCACGGGAAATGATTTAAAATGTGGATTAAGTTCTTATATTCATTCTGTAAAGTGTATTTCCTTTGTGATTTATATTTCTTGCAGACCATGTACTCTTTAAACAAGTGGTAGACTTTAGAATTTACTTAAAGATAGAAATGTGTTCTGCTTTTTGCCCCACATAAGGTATAATTGTTTAAGATTCAAAATCATTTTTCTTTGAATGGTTCAAAAACAAGTGACAGTCAATTGAAGTGTGATTCCATACTTCATTCTTGGTGTAGAATATGGGCTCTGTTTAAAAGGCAAAACATCCTCTATTTTAAATATAAAAGGTAGCGTTACGCCGGCTACAAACAAGCCGGTCATAACCACATGTGACCACATTGGATGACTTACAGCCTTTTCGGACATGGGCTGAGCAGTCAGATTTTCTTTCGGCTTCACTGGAGTCCGTTACAAGTTGACTGTACAACAATAAAACTGTCGTTTTTGGTTTTTTTTACCACACTAAAAGGGTGTATTTGGTACTGTCTGGACATCAGTTATAATGTGGTAATAGTGCCATTTAAATAGTAACTTGTGCAATAATAAGTTTGCTATATAATAGACTGTTGATGGAGACAGGTAGAAGCGCTGCAGTTATTACAAAGTAGGAGTACTGTTTTATATGGTGATAGACTTTAAAAGTTATACATTAAACCTGCCTTTTGTGCATCTCACATGACAATATAAACACTTGAATATATCTGATTAATTCTCATTGATACTTGCTACAGTAATTACAAAGTGTATAACTGGTTTACTTATTTTAGACCAGCACAATAGTTAAATTTTAAAAAAATAAAATAAAAGCGGCTACTTGCGGTATTAGAATATTGTATAGTAGTATAATTTGAATACATGGGAATTAATTTATTTCAGGATAATGAAAACACATTATAATTTTTTTTTATACTACAATCACTAGGGCTCTTTTACTTATATTGCACTGAACCACAGCAATCAGCAACCAACTTTTATCTTTCTAATGCACATTAGACAATAGAAGAAAACAGAGGTGCCGATTTTGCACCTAAATGCAATTATACAGTTGTGCAGTAAGTTGTGAGCTAATTAGTGCACAACATTAATTATCGTAGATTTATAAGGCACCACAGTGGAAAAAACAGGGCATATATAAAACGGGAATATACTAGGTACACAAAATAAATGCATATATGAAAACAAAGAGTAGTGAAGTTCCTTCACATGAGAGCTACAGTCTAATTGGAAGAGGGCACAGCTGAAACAAGAAGAGCTAGTGTGGCTCAGGGTGGTAATTGTGAGAGTGCATTACTGTTGGTAATATAGGTGGGAGTAGGATAAGCTGTAATAAATAGATGAGAGCATTTAAAAATTTGAAGGCTGTGAGAGAGTTTGATCAGACATGGTAGGGTATTCCATAAGTGGGTAGCAGCTTGGGAGAAAGATGGTTACCAGAGGTGAGACACACAGGTCGGTGGCAGATCTAAGATGGAGAGTCTTTGAGATGAAATTTTGATATGTATGAAGCGGTGGCTTTGTAGGTGAGCGTGAGTAATTTTAATTGGATTCTGGAGGCCACAGGGAGCCTATTTAAGGATTTGGAGTAGCAAGAGAGGAATGCTGTTGGAAGGCATGCCTGGTAGGAAGAAGTTGCAGTAGTCAAGGTGGGAGATGATTTAAAAATGCATAAGAGTTTTTTTTGTTGGCATCTTGGGTAAGAAAGGGGAGTATAATCAAAGGTTGATGAGCGAGACAGGATGTGAAGAATAAAGTAGAGGGTGGAGTCTAGTCTGACACCAATCTTGGGAAACTGAGTAAATTGTGTTGTTGTTGATGGTGAGAGATTTGATGGGAGGTGATGACTCTGGGAAGAGGGAAGATGATGGGCTCTGATTTGGACATGTTGAGCTGTAAGTAGCAGTGGGACATCTATGTGTTGATAGCAGACAGTATAGATAATACAGAAGGGGAGATGTTTGGGGGAGAGGTACATTTGGGTGTCTTTGGTGTAGAGGTGGTGCTGAAGGCCGAATGAGCAAATTGGTTACCCAAGATAAGAAGTGTACAGTGAGAAAAGCAGAGGATTGAAACGGGGATCCCACCAGATATATTGGGAGTGGAGCGGTGGATGCATCAGCGGTAGAGACACTAAATGAGTGGTTCAACAGGTAGGATGTGAACTAGCAATGAACTGTGGCACAAAAGCCAAAGGAGTGAAGGGTGTGCAGGAGAAAAGGTTGATCAACCATGTCGAAAGCAGCAAAGAGTTCCAGGAGGATGCGTATTGAGAAGCGGTCCTCAGACTTTGCTGTAAATAGATCATTGATCACTTTTTTGAGTTAGTCTCAGGAATGTTGGTTGTAGAAGCCTGAAAGCAGAGAGTTGAGAAGAAGGTGAGAGAAAAAGTGTGATAGGTGTTTGTACACGTGTTGAGGAGAGAAATAGGAAGATGAAGAATAGGGGAATGTGGTTGGAGAACATGTAAGCATTGATATGGCAACAATGCATTTGTGATGCTAAAAGGATCCTTTTAGTCCTCTTAAAAGTATACTTTTGCTGCAAATATGTATTCCTTAGATTTATTTATCATTTATTTGGTTTTAAAATACAAAATATATCTTACATAATGGTGCACAAAGCAGAATGGATTTCTTTTCATGTAAAATTATTTCTTCCCAAGTTATAATCTATTAAACCTTAAAGTTTAAAGGTTACGCTCACCTCTAGAACCATTTAAGAGACCCGAAGGAGGCAGGGACTCAAATTACTAACTAGATATGACCGTAAGCTCACAGCTATCCAATCAGGACCTGGTCATTTTAGCCAGGGTGTTGGGTACCTCCTCCACCACTCGTAGACCTACCCACAACGAAGTTCTAGTGTGGTGGAGGGAATAGTATAAAAATGTGTTAATTTAACACACAAAACACCTTTAATTAATCACAAAGAAGAATATTCTTTTATTTGTGCAAGTCATTAAAATGCTCCACATATATATTTGGAATAAGAATATAATTTTAGGTAGACCACACAACATTTTCCGTTTAGAACCAGTGAAACATAAAAAATATTGCACAAAATATGCAGTGGCATTGTCCATTTACACAGTAGCATAACCAACTGGACTTCTTTGAATGTTACTGCATCAAACTAGAGAATCATCATCCACTATTTATATAGCTCTACTAATTCCGCAGCGCTGTACAGAGAACTCATTCACATCAGTCCCTGCCCCATTGGAGCTTACAGTCTAAATTCCCTAACATACACATAGACAGAGAGATTGACTAGGGTCAATTTGATAGCAGCCTATTAACCTACTACTGTTTTTTGGAATGTGGGAGGAAACCCACGCAAACACGGGGAGAACATACAACCTCCACACAGATAAGGCCATGGTCGGGAATTGAACTCATGACCCCAGCACTGTGAGGCAGAAGTGCTAGCCACTAAGCCACCTTTTACAATGGCAGTTTACAATTATTTAGCTTCTATGGCATTGTATTATCCAATCTAAAGCTCTGTATTTGCACAGTGGCTCATGCTGTAATATCTAGAAAACTTGCTATTAGATACATTGTTATGAATATAAAAATAAGAGGCCATGTGTTTTTCTGGGCGTATCTATTTAAATGTCTGGTGTAAAAACCACTTAACTATTCTGAATTATATGGAGCTTCAGTAACGAAGGACACTGATCATTATTGAATACTACTTAGCTAGCCTGTTTCACACCACCAACAAAACATTATGAAACCGAACCATATTTCTCTGTCCTTTGGGAGACATTAGAGTATAGAGTAGGGACAGGGTGATGTGGCACATTAGAACTTCTGTAAACTAGCCCTGGCTCCTCCTTCTCTATACCCCACTTCCAGTTTAGCTTCAGTCTAGTCCGGCGGTTCCCAAACTGTGCGCCGCGGCTCCCAGGGGTGTCGCGGCGCTGTCACTGGGTCGATATTCAGTGACAGCTGCTGCGGGAGAGAGGAGTCTACTGGGTCCCGGCGCCCGGTGGATTGGTAAGTTACTGTGTTCTTTCTTTTTTTTTTTTTTTTTAATATGGCTGGCCCGCGGCAGAGGAGTTAGAGGGATCGTGACAGCTGGGGCAGAGGAGGGTGACAGCGGGGGCAGAGGAGAGTGACAGCGTGAGAGAGGGCAGAGGAGGGGGACAGCGTGACAGAGGGCAGTGTGTCTGGATGCAGAGGGGGCAGTGTGTCTGGATGCAGAGGGGGCATTTTTGCATACAACTAAATAAGTATTTCTGTCCTGACCTAAATACTTATTACAATTTTTTTACTCAACTACTTCTAAAACAGGACTGCTCAATAATTATATTGGAGGGGTGCCTTGAAAAAATTTGGAGACTCTAAGGGTGCCGCAAACTGCAAAAGTTTGGGAACCACTGGTCTAGTCAAAACGGGCAGTTTTGGGCTGTGTTGCAGCCCTCTTCTGTTTTTTTTATCTTTTACTGTTTAAATTGGAGGCTTCTACCCCTTGTTAGATGACAGTCGCATCGGCGAATGTCAATCAGGGAGGCCCAGCCGCTAGCGCACAGCACTGAAGGTTGGAGAGGGATCAGAGGCGCCATGGAGGTACCTCCGCTGCCGCCCCCCTCTCCCAATGCTGAATTACCCTGCTAGGAGCTGGGCATAGTCGCCGCAGGCTGTGCCTATCCTCCATTGCTGTACCTGGGGGACTGAGTCAGGCTAGGGTCACTGAGATAGTGAGCTCTGTTAGGCACTGAATTAGTGGAGGGGGTTGTCCTGCTGGACGGCTGCCAATCCAGTGTTGGGGGTGGGGGGGTGGTGGCTTTCTCCCATGCACTTTCTCCCATGCACTTTCTCCCATGCACTTTCTCCCATGCACTTTCTCCCATGCACTTTCTCCCATGCACTTTCTCCCATGCACTTTCTCCCATGCACTTTCTCCCATGCACTTTCTCCCATGCACTTTCTCCCATGCACTTTCTCCCATGCACTTTCTCCCATGCACTTTCTCCCATGCACTTTCTCCCATGCACTTTCTCCCATGCACTTTCTCCCATGCACTTTCTCCCATGCACTTTCTCCCATGCACTTTCTCCCATGCACTTTCTCCCATGCACTTCCTCCTTAGTGGTCTCTCTCCACTAAGAAGGAAGTGGCAGCCATTTTACAGCTCCAGCTTCTCCTTTTTTCTGTCCTGTGTAAGGTGACGGGTTGGGGTTTTTTTTTTTTCCCCCACAGTTTAGTCCTTTAGACTGTGGGGCTGCTTTGCTGTATTGCAGACTTACCTTCTGTACTTTTATTTGTGTGCTGTTTGTCTTATATACTGTGGGTTAAGGCTGGGGTAACTTTTATGCTGACGATCAACTGTGCCGCCTGTAATGTTAAGTTACCATCCGAGCAGTCAGCTGTGCACACCTTGTATGTGGCCCGTGAGTCTCAAGTTTGCATGCTGTGTGCACCAGCATGTTCTGGTTCTGACACGGAAGAGCCTGCCTGGACTTGGTTTCTGTCCAAAACTGTGGCTAAACTTGTCCAATTTGCTCGGTCTGAGTCTGTGGGCGGCCCTTCCTCTGTGACAAGTGAGGTGAATTCTGTTCCTGGATCGCTAAGCTAGGGTCCGACTGGACCTGTGGCGGCGGATTCTGATGAACCGGTTTGGCTTCTGTCTCCTCTTCCTTATAGTGGATGTGGCAATCTGCTACACCGTCCTTCTCGTGTAAGCGAAGAGGATAGCGGCTTCCCCTGCTAGGAAATGAGTCAGATTCTGACTGTTCTTTCCAGGAGGAGGGCAAATTAGTGACGGATTCTGACATGGTCGGTCCTTCTGTGGTGGAAGAGGTCCATCCTGATCATCAGAGTGTGGAGGAATTAATACTGGCTGTGCGTCAGGTACTTGAGATCCCTGTGGCAGCTGTCCCTGTTGTGCTGTGGAGCCTTCTCTTTTTGAACGGATGACAAAGCAATATTTTGTCTTTTACCGCTTCTTCTTCCCAAATGGAAAATTTGTTGGCTAAGCCTTGCGCATTCCCAGATTGGAAGTTCCAGATGTCTCGTCAAGTGCAGTCGTGTTTTCCCCTTACTCCTGAGGATTTTGCAAAATGGGAGGCGCCTCCACGTGTGGATGCTCCAGTTGCAGGGTTGGCTCAGTTACTACTATCCCTCTTCCTATACACTCTTAAGGCCTGCCTTAAGTCTATTTTCGAGGTGGCGGGTGCGCCTCTGTGGCCCGCCTTGTCGGCCAACAAAGCTGTAGAACACTGGTCAGAACAGCTGTCTGAAGGTTTGTTGGCAGGGAGACCGTCTTCTGAACGTTGGTGGAGCAAATTCAGATGGCTAGGTATTTTATAGGGGATGCAGCTCTGGACTTGGGTCTGATAGGGGCACAAATATCTGCCTATGCTGTTTTGGCTTGTCAGACTCTCTGACTTAAGTCCTGGGAGGCTGATGAGTCTAAATAGGCTCTGGAGACAAAAGCCTTTTCCAGGGGTGTTTTGTTTGGTCCTCAGCTTGATTCCATTATCAGTCAAGCAAAGGGAGAAAAGAGCACGTTTCTTCCTGTCAATACTACCAAACAAAGAATGTCCTAGTTCCGGTCCTTTCGGTCTTCATGCAGGTCTCGTGGTCAATATACCTCGGGCCAA